>NC_142814.1:5549277-5674277 GCF_049724085.1 Artemia sp. Qi Xiang Cuo
ATTGGTTGATTGATCCGTCAAGAAAGGGGAATTAATTTATTGTTTCTAAGGGGAATTATTGATTCACGATAGGTGAATTGTGGTCGACAGCACAGGTGTTCCAAATTCCGGGAAACTCATAACATTGAACAATTTTATCCACAACAACAAATACTATTTCTGGATCATAACATTCGCTGAGAGCGTGCACTTACAACAAAAACAACAACATTGACCTTGACAATTTCTGGACACCTTGACATTCGCCTCGAGCGTGCACTTACAACAACAACAACAAATAAATCGACCTTGGAAAAAGAGGTCATTGACCCCATTAACAACGTGTTCTCCCTAGGGATTCCATGCCCATATATGGAGTCCCGTCAGTATTCTATGCCCATATATGGACTCCCGTCACGAGTTATAGGGTCACTTCTACTTGCTTGGTTCTTTCTAATTTCAGGGGAAAATATTTAAATGGGGTTGATTTTCTCCTATAATTCTTCCCTGTAACCAAAAAGTAATAATCAAGTTGGTTTGCATATAGATAAATGCTTAGAAAGAAGGAAAAGTCTATACGGTTAAGTTATTCTGTCTCTGAAAGCTTGGAGCTGAGGTGGATGGTGAAACATAGGTTACTATCCTACGCCACGTACAGGTGAAACAAAGCAGTCCCTATTTGATAGAGGATGGAGGTAGCAAGGGTGTAAGGAGGCTATCGCTAATTGCAAAAGGAAAATAATTTGTGGACAAAAAGGATCAAGAATCGATATGAATAAAAGCTCTCAGTAGACACAACCAGCACTCTTACCATACGGTGCTCTTCTTACCCTATAATAGGTAATTTTTGCTTTGTGCTCTGTTTTTGCGTGCATTGTTATTTGTTTTGCTGGCCGTTTACTTTTTCTACATTTTTTTTTATCTAAATTTACCTTGAGGCTTTGGAACACACTTATCTACCTATCTATCTATGTGTACCTACACTGTGATATTTTTTTTAAGGATGGGGGCTAACTTCAAAAAAAGCGTAGGCTTATATAAATTACATTGAAAATACAATTAGGGCAAACCGTAAATATCACGAAAATTGGGGAGGGGCCTATTCATACGTACCTGATATTACTGATTGTCGACTCAAGCATTTGGGGTGAAAAAAAAAAATTCAGATTTTTGACATTTTAGCACAGAAGCTGTATCTAAATAATTCTAATATCAATAATATCAATATCAAATGAATTATTTTAACAATAAATCTAAAAAGATTAATAAATAATAAGTTGATTTTATAAATATGGCATTTGAGGTATTATAACCGGTCGATTTTATATTTCTTTGAAAAAGGATAGGGAAATATATAACTTTGCCTTATTCTTTCGGGTTGCTATTACAGGGCAATTTGTTCATTTTATTTCTTTATATGGTGGGTCCTGACATAACTATACAGATCAAACGCATTACTGCGATTACAACTACTACTAACACCTCACTGCAAAACCAAACCACTTGAGGCCAACATAGCTGCGGACACTCCTCCGTCCCAGTCTTTTCAAACCTTCACTCTTTTGGTAAAAATTCTTGGGGAAAACCCAAACAATTGGTATTGTTAATGGTTCGAGAGAAAGCTTTTTTTTTTTTTTTTTTTTAGATATTTTATTTTTATTTTTTTTTTTATATTTTGTGCCATTATATATTTATCATTATTTTCTGTTATTATTATTTTTTTCCCCTTTTTTCATTTTAATTGGTTTGATGATTTGGCATGCATGATATCCAACCGGTCGCTTTTTCAAGCATCTTCTTGCTTTAGTGCGACTTGTTGTCACATTGAGTTGATTTTTTGTTAATAAAAATGTATGAACCTGAACCTGAACCTGAACCTGATTTGCGGTAGTTTCACGCTTCGTAGATTATTTGATTTTATTTTTGCTAATTTTTTGTTTAATAGAGTTCTTTACTTTTAATATACATATACTGATATTTATTAATAAAAATGTTAATATTATTTTATTTATTAAAGTTATAATAGTAAAAACATTTATATTTTTTCAGTAAAGTGCAAATTATATTCTGGCCTTGGGAAGGCATAGGGGGTTTTGAGCCCGACTCATGTTAATTTCTGCTCGTTTTGAGATTGACTTGGTTATTTATTGCATTTATTGTTCTCTACTTTTCTTTGAAAAACTTATTTTATGGAAAAAGTTTTTAAAATTAATTTCTGTTCGTTTTATATTGACATAGTCTTTTCAGGGAAGAAGAAAATAATAATTTTAATCTTTTCATTTTTTAAGACTTTATAGTTTGGTCTGCTATACGTATGCTGAAGAAAAATTTTCAGCAATTTTTAACAACATACACCGTTTTAAAAATCTGGACACAAATAAAAGTGTGTAATTTCGTTTCATACCTCCTCTTGTTGACCTGAAATGAAAAACTTGACACCATTCGCAAAAAAATCCGCTTACTTTCTTTGACAGGTTGGATACACTTACGCTATTTTGACTTGGTTAAATTTTAAGTGCAGAAGTAGCCCCGAAAGTTTGAACATAATACCCTCAGTTGTTCTTGGGATACTGCTGAGATACCTTATTGGGAATTAACCTTAACACAGCGCATTTTGATTTAATCTTAAGGCAACATTTAGTTTTTAAACATAAAGACAAATGGGAGGGTGGGCGTGGGATTAAAAAGGGCACTAGCCATTTCAATTTCCAATCGATAGAGCCCTTTATGTAGTTTCTACGACAACGCGTTCTATAAAAACTTTATATGCCCCCAAGGCATAACTTACAGCCGTTGCCCTGAGGGATGGGGGGAGTTCCCTCCTTAAAAACATGATTTCTATCTGGAAATCAACTACCCAGAACAAAGTGGCTATCTAAAAATTTTTATTGGATGTGTTTGGGGAAAAGGTGGGCGTGAGAGGGGGGCTAGTTGCCCTCAAATCACTATCGACTATTAAAAAGGCCACTAGACCTTTGAATTTCCAATCGAATGAGCCCTTTTTGAAGTTTATACGACAAAGATTTCAATAAAACTAATATGCCCCTAGGGAATAACTTATAACCCTTGCCCTGAAGACTGTAGGGGAGTGTCCTGCTCAAATGTATAATTTCCTGAACTTTAAACTGCGTGGAACAAAATGGCTATCTCAATGATATGTGTGATCTCACTGTCTCTTGCCATCTAAACTAAGCCGAGAACTCCACTATTACAGACGTATCTTTGTGGGAAAAAGAAATTTAGGAACTTTGGTTTTTCTATCATACCCTTAGAAATGCAAGGAAATACCGACATCGTGATTTACCTCTTAGGGATGTGTTTTTAAAATATCAATGATGTGAGGAGGATCACCACTTGCAGCTGATTCAGAAAGGGTAACTATTATTTCAATGAATCTTAATGGTAAAAATTCATTGCCAAGCAAATCTATTTAGAAAAATAGCCAGAAACCCCACAAAATGGTGTCGGATTGAAATGAAAATGCACCATTGGAATCACCATAGCCGAAAACCTCATTTAGGAGAATTATAGTCCCCTATATTGAGCAACACTGAAAATCACTTTTTCGCACAGGAAGTAGTGACGTCTCTAATCTTTTTATCCTCCCGCTTTTTTTCTATTGCCTCTAAGAGTCTCTCCTTTTTTTATTATTTTTCATTTTCTTCTGTTTTTTTTCTGTCGCCTTTAGTGGGGTACTGCAATGTTGTAGGGAGATGTTTAAGGGTTCATTTGAAAGGAAGTTGCTATAGCTAGTGCCTTTTATAAAAAAAAAGAAGATAATATTACTATAAAATGCAATTTTCACAAAAAAACTACATCTTTCAATAGAAGTCGATGTAACACACGTATCTATTGACAGGATAATATTACACGTATATATTTGAAAAAGTTGCGTCGCAAGGATATGATGGCATATTTGAATGACTCCACTGCCTGATTCCCTGTTGTTCGTAATTTACTATATCTAGTTAAGAAAGGCCGAAGGCTTTTTCCTGTGTGTGATATGCTTCCACTAGTAGGTATTGACGTTTTGAATACAACTGTTATTTGAAAATTTTCGATTCAGTGTCGGGGGGAGGGCGTCTATACAGATTATGGGGATGCCCTTCAGTCACTTTCCACGCAAGGGTTATATATCCATATGGGGAAATCACTAGGAAGATATGCGTGTGTAAAAAAAAACATCAAAATAATTAAAATTAACATCCCTCCGAACATGAAGAGAGAAAGCAAGATTGAAAGCAACTTGAAGAGAGAAAGCAACTTAAATACAATCTAGATATTTTGGCTTTTTTAAATGTGTAAGCGGTTGGCCTAAATAAATTGAGGAGAGTTGGAGTACAATCCCTAAATTTCTATTGGAATATCTCTGATCTCTTAATTAGAGTATATGTCTCTTTCACTTCCTTTTCTCTCCCTTTCTCTTAATCGCTTGAAAATTTTGCAACTTCTGTTTGGCCCTTAAAAAAATAATAACAAGATAATAATAATAATAAGCACAATAATGTCATCTACTCCCCTAGCGTTGAAACTCTGATGAACTTTGTTTTTTAAAATGTACTCGCCCAGATTATTTATCAAACATTCGAAAGATATCCTTACTAAATTATTCAAGTTGTGCATTACTGTTTTACTCTTTTGTTATCTTTATTACGTACAGATTCACTTACACTAAGAGTTGTCTAATCACATACTAGATTTCCACATAACTTGTATTACAATTTGGGCTTGGGCTTTCTTGAGCTTTTTACGCAGGCATTGCTCATTATTTACTATAGAATCAAAGTTCAATAAAACTTCAAAGATAACAAAGAATAAAAAAGCTGAATTCCAATATGTCAGACGTAAATCTTATAAATTGAGCCTTTTCAGAGACCAAATTGAACAAGTCCCTCAACAAATCACAGATTGTTTCTGTTTACCTACTTAACCATATTCTATTTATATATCGTATTTTAGATTTCTTTTGTCATTCTCTGTTGTAGTCAGAAGTAGCCAAAAGATGACAGATTAGGTTATTATCGTATGCCGACAAGCTATATAATCCTGCTTGCCCTATTAGAGAACTATCACTGAACGAAAGCCAGCCCTTAGTAACCAAAAATGTAAACACGTATTAAAAAAAATGTCAAATGAAGAAGAATCGTCATTTGAAGCTGATTCAGGAATTGAAAATGTGATTTCAATTAATCTTAATAGTAAAAGTTCGTTGCGAAGACAAACCTGCGGGATTTTCAAATAATAGCCTGAAACTCCCCACAAATGATATCGAGTCGAAATAAAAAATGCACCATTGGAATCACCATACTCGAAAATCTTATTTAGGAGAATCACAGTCCTCAAGGGGTTCACTTTTTCGTATGGGAAGCAACGGTGCCTCCTTTTTTATTCTTGCTTCTTTCTTTTTTCTTTCACCCATAGTGGGGCGCTGCAACATCACAGAGAGATGTTTAAGGGCTCATTTGACGAGAATTGGCCATACTTTGTGCCTTTTGTAAGTATTGAAAACGTAATAGTGAAAGAAAAATGCAATACTTGACTAAAATTTGATTAAAAAGTACCCATAGATTATCTACATTTAGATTTCAAGGGGACACGGGTCCCACGATCTTCCCTCGTGAACGTCTCTAATCCTCCGTGAACGTGCATCACCCCCACCTTTTAGTACTTTTTATCAGTCGTTTTTTTTACCTCAACTCCGTCACTGGTTTATTTCAGTCAGGGAGATTCCAAGCCATACTGTCCTTCTCGTGGAAAGACTTATGCCCGCGCAAAATCACAGCCATAAAATCAAAATTAGCCTACTCAGGACCGTAGCGCCAGTTATGTATCCTGTAACTAATATCTCAAGTTGAACAACGTTCATATTTCACACATAAAATTTGTGATTGACCAATCTAAGCTAGTTAAGGCATAGTTTTTTTTTTAGAGTAGAAGTTCTGGAAGCTTGCACAAGTGTTTTCCTAACTTTAAAATGGATTTGACAGAATGCATAAACCAAAGTATTAATAGGCTTTTAACAACAGTTGTGGTTATGGTGTCGCTTGAGCATTACACAGTTTCAAACATCTTGGTGCAAAACACCTAATTTTGACGCTACTCAATTTCAGTCGTGGATTACTCACTGCTCACGTGGCGCTACTTAGTAGTTTCAGTCGTGAATCCAAATAAAGAAATGACCAGTCTTTTGAATTGAACAAGGATTAACAGGAATGGATCGGCCGCAACTTGCCTTGTTTTGAAACCTGTTTATACTCATATACATTCGTTGGTGTACGTGGAACTGAGCCCCCGTTTAACTCAATCTCTTTTTAACTCGAATCCCGTTAACTCAAACCACATTGAACTCGGCCCTCATGTAACTCAAATCAATTTAACTCGATTCCCGTTTAACTCAACACCATTTAAGTCTACCCATTTGACTCAACCTTAGTTAACTCTACTCCTATTTGACTCAACCACCATGCAAGTCAACACCCGTTGAGCTCTATCCCCGTTTAGGCACCTAACCTAAGAGTCAAATTGCGCTGGGGTTGAGTTGAATGGGGTAAAGTTTAACTCAAACCACATTGAACTCAGCCCTCGTGTAACTCAAATCAATTTAACTCGATCCCCGTTTAACTCAACACCATTTAAGTCTACCCATTTGACTCAACCTTAGTTAATTCTACTCCTATTTGACTCAACGACCATGCAAGTCAACACCCGTTGAGCTCTATCCCCGTTTAGGCACCTAACCTTAGAGTCGAATTGCGCTGGGTTGAGTTGAATGGGGTAGAGTTGAACGTAGATTGCATGAGAGTTGAATTAGATAGGACTAAATTAGATAAGGGCTGAATTAAATGGGGGTTAAATTGAATGAAGTCAGAGTTGTAAAGGGGTTGTGCTGAACGGGGCTGTGTAGCACGGGTGGTAAGTGAATGATGAGTGAGTTGTATGGGGGTTGAGTTAAACTGGGGTTGTGTTAAACAGGGGCTAAGTTAACTGGGGGCTGAGTCGTAGGGATGCTCATTTAAATGATGCTTCAGATGCACCGGGATCAGAATTGTGTTATGGGAATTACACTTTGCTCAACGAAGTTTACGACTTTGGCTTTGTCCTATTTTTGTCTTTCTTTTTCTCTCATGCTGTTGATTACACTATGCTGTTGAGTAACTAGTACCTTATTTGAATTAGAATCACAAAAAGATTATCAATTGAGATTATTTGAAGACCAGAGAACAAACTGTAAATAAGGTGCGACCCAGCTCAACAGTAACCGAAACTCTAAGAACAGAATTTTGATGACTCTGTCATTGTACATTTATTGTATACGACGGGTTTTCAATATATTATTATTATTTATTATTATTATTATATCAATAGATAAGTCAAAAGAATCGGCTTTTCATGCTGATTCCAAATGAAGAAGATTCTTTCAATTTTATTAAAGATTCTTTAAAGAGTATAAGATTCTTTAAATTTAGTGTTACCCGTCAAAAGCTACGAGCTTGAGAAAAATTGCCTGATTTTCAGAAAAGGGGGAAACACCCCTAAAAGTAATAGAATCTTAATGAAAATTACACCATCAGATTCAGTGTATCAGAGAACCCTACTGTAGACGTATCAAGCTCCTTCTCAATACCTAACTCTTTACGCTAACTTTTGACCCTTAGTCCAAATATTTTAAGCACGACTCTTAAAATACAAGGGACGTTTAGTTAGAATAACAAGTTGTTTTAAAAGTGCTAAAAACTTTGACGTGTAGAGCAAGGCATCAGGTATGGTCCTGAATCGTAGGCGCTCCAAAAGACGAAGAAGGGTTTGCTAGATGTTTTCCAGAGAAATTACCAATGGATTATTTTAGGTACCCGACAGACGGACTTTATCTCAAACAGTAAGCTGTGCGAAAAATGTGGTTCAATATCGCTTTCTATGACGATAATAAAAGAGTAGGATTCTCTGATACGCTGAATCTGATGGTGTGATTTTTGCTAAGACTGCGAGACTTTTTGAGGGTGTTTTCTCCCTTTTTCGAAAATTGGACAAATTTTCTCAGGCTCGTAACTTTTGAATATGAATCTTAATGAACTTAATATTTTTGGAATTAGCATAAAAAAACGATTCTTTTGATGCATCTATGGTTGTCAAAACTTTGCTTATTTAGAGTTTCGGTTGCTATTGAGCCGCGTCGCTCCTTACAAATGGTTCCTTACCATGAACTGTAACCTACCATGAACTTACCTTATCATGATATCATTGTGAATGGGACTTTGGAGTTTCAGTTAGTATTGACGAGAATTACTCTTACTTACCATTCATGGATTGCACAAAAAGTTGAACATTTTTCATTTAAGAAATAGTTAATCAAATATTAAAAAAACAACTTTAATTTTTGTTTCTATTAATTAGTAAAAACACTAAAAAAATCTTAAACAATCCAAACCTTGTTAAAACTTGGTTCCGCTCTATTTCAGTACCAGCATGAAATGTATTGTTTAAGCAACTTAATCACTTCATTAGATATAATCAAATATGTGGTTTTGTGTCCATTAACCAACCCGTGAATTCGGGTAAAACAGTAGGGGGCTTGACCAAGACAAGGTGGTCGGGCTATCCTAACTAATCAAGGTTTTGTCGCGTAGAAAGCACTGAGAAATCTATGGCATTTCACATAGGAACCAGGCTAGGCACGTACGCCGGAATTTTTTTGGAGGGGGAATAATAAGAGAACAAGATAAATTGAATAACGAGTGTCGAAAAATTTGAGATTTCGACGGGGCTCGAGACCTCCCTCCTTCATTAGTCTCTAAACTTGGGATATACGTATGGATAGAGCAGGAACTTCTGAGGGGACGAATCAAAAATATAAATAGGCAAATTAAGTCTAAAAAATATGGAAAATTACGGCTGAGATCTTAAACATTTTGAGATTCTTGGGGGGGGGGCAGGTCTAAAACCCCAGTCCTTATGTGCTTGCTTCCATATTTTTGGGTCACAATTTTGGAGGGAAGGTAGGACTTGGAAAAGTAGGTAAATTATTAAGGTGTTATTTTGATTTTTATTTCAGGGGGGGACTGCGATTCCAGATTTCTCTAGGGGGAGGGGATTCTAGAAAACCCTACTTACCCCCATTTAGCTTAACTTTCCAGCTTTCCAGGTTTAGCCCGCAGTTTACAAATTTTTGAGGGTTCTCTTTTCTTAGACACCAGTTTCTTTTTAAGACACCAGTGTCTAAGGTAACAGTTTAAAACACCAGTTTAGTTTTTCTAGCCAGTTTCCGCTTTCATAAGTTACCCATATTTTGTGGGCAAGCGATAGACCCCAACCAAGGATTTATGGAAGTAATAGCAGTCAGTTTGTAGAAGTTGAAACATAAAAAAAAATTCATGCATTTGATCGTTCAACTGACCACAAAATTGCCCTTTAGCAGTCACTAATATGCAAATGGAAACTGTAGAAGGGTACCATGCTACTAGCTAATGACCAGTGCTGATAAATCCTAAAACTCTTTATCAGCTCAAATGGTAGATAAAGCGTTTTTACAATCTGACTGACTTCTTTATGGCACAGCCTTTGCTAAAAGAGCGCCCTTTCGGCTAATAAAATAAAAATACAACAAGTTTTTTCTAATGAAAGTAAGGAGAAGCATTAAAACTTAAAAAGAACAGAAATTATTCTGTATATGAGAGGGATTGCCCTTTCCTCATCCCTTGCTCTTAGCTAAAGTCGTGAAGTTCTTTAAAAATATTTTCATTCAAATTCAACGGCCCTTGTACTTCAGGAGTCGATCTTAAAGAATTAGGACAAATAGTCAAACTTTATCATAAAGGGCGAGGGATGAAGATGGGATATCCTCTCTCGTATGGAAAATAATTTCTGTTCATTTTAAGTTTAAATGTTGCTCCTTACTTTCAGTTGAAGAAATATTCTTCAGTTAATATCTGACCGTTTTTTAAATTTTGCAAGGAAGTCCCCATCCCTCCGGTGTGAACTTTCTTACCAATAGAAAATTGTCCACGTGGAAAATCCCCCCCGGAGAAATTTTCACCCCGAAAAATATCAGCATATTTCCCAATAACAAATACCATATGTAAACAATGGACAGATTGCATAACTTACTGCTCTCTCTCTCTCTAAGGGCTGGGTGGGGGTCATGTGATCCTTAGAGTCGGATTTATTGGACCTTTCAACTATATTGAACCAAATCCCTATCTAAAAATTTTTACTGGATATCTTTGGGGGACAGGGGGCGTGGGCGGGGGGCTAGTTGCTCTCCAATGTTTTTGGTCACTTAAAAAGAAAACTTGGACTTTTAATTTCCGTTCGAATGAGCCTTCTTCTGATTTCCTATGATAATTGGTTAGACAATATCACCCCTGGAAAAAAAAAACACGCATCCGTGATCTTTCTTGTGTCAAGAAATACAAAATTATACATTTTTGTAGATACAGGCATGGCATATATTCAGAAATGTTCTCTGGCATGGTGAATCTGATGGATCTAATGGTGAATCATGGTGAAACCATGAATCACGGTGAATCTGATTTTCATTAAGATCACTTATTTGACTTTAGGGTGCTTTTTCCCTTTTTTGAAAGTCAGGCAAATTTTCTTAGGCTCGTAGCTTTTGGTGGGTACCATTACACCTGCGAATTTTATATATTTGTAATCAGCATAAAAATTCAATTCTTTTGATGCAATAATTGTTATCAAATTCCTTTTAGAGTTTGGGTTACTAATGGTTCGAGTCACTCCTTGCTTACAGTTTGTTACCACGAACTGTTCGCTAAAGCAAAGTCGACATTAAAAGTGGGCATTGGGATTTTAGGAATCAAACTATGGTCAAAGGAAAGGCAAGGCATGCTTAAATAACGTGGGAACAGTCTGTAAGAAAAGATAAATCGCAGCAAGAATTTCACGAGAGAGCACCTAGTGAAACTCCTGAATATCCTGGGACGGAGTGGCGTCAGGGTTGCTCCCCGGTGACAAAAAAAAAATCACTATAGTTTAGTAATTTTCTGGTTGATTTAGCAATTTCCTACAATAACCTTTTGATTTATGTGCAAATTTAGCGATTTTTTATTTAGGCAATATAAAAAATCACTAGAAATAATAATAAATCACTAGGGATGGCAACCCTGGTTAGCGTGCGAAGGTGTGTTGAACTGAGGAAATGTATATAAATAACATATAATAATACAGGTGCCATTAGCTAGTTGTAGCACGTAATAAGAATTAATGGAAACGAATAAGAGTAGAAACTGGCACTATTGTCGAGAAAGAAAATCACAAGCACCATCCAGCATTGATAACTTTGCTAAACGCAAAATGCTACATACTTGTCTTTTTGGATGGCTTGGAATGCAGGTAATGGAATGGAAAGAAGAATTCTGTTCCTATTAGGTCTACCAGCATAAATTCAACAAGCTGACTTAATATACGAAGATTTTTCCCGAGCATATCCAGGCCGATTTTATGCGGACGGGATTTTGATCATTCTTGGAAGCTAAAAATATTGATTACCGAGAAATGCAGCTTTAATCATGTTATATTGGGGAATAATCAAATCAAATATTCAATTTCTTTTGAAATTTTACAGGGATGCCAACTGAGGGAAGAGATCATCCCCTCCCCTGCAGTTCCCTACCTCTCTAGTTTTTGAAAAATACCTGTCTTTTGTATTCTAATTAAAAAAAAAACTCGAAAAAGATTTCCCCTCCTCATTGGTCTTGAGAAATAACTTTTATGTACATCTTTATTAAAAAATAAATTGAAAATATCCTCACCTTTCCCCCTGGAATTCCTGATTCGTGATTTGGTACCCCTAACGTCACTAAGATTTATTTTGGTTGCAAGGTATCTAGAGGGCGTGTTTATTCAAAAACTATCAGTTTGTTAGTTTAATAATCTAATTCTAACTTTGTATAGTGAAAATCGCTGTAATTCGATTATTTTATTTCTGAGGTTTTTTGTACAAAACCTCAGGTTTTGTATAGATGTTGAGGTTTTTGTGTAGAATCTTTTTTGGTCTTTAATAAGCGTTGTCTTGTCGTTTATCTTATAGCAGCTGAATTCGCATTTTACGGGAAAAAACGTTAAAATGAAGTCAAATAAAAAAAATGAATAATAACTAACCTGATTGCAAGCCAAGTGTGGTTGAAAAAATGAGGAGGAGAGAAAGCAGTAACCTAACGATAAGAGAACAAATGAAAAAGTGATGAAGTGGGAGTGAGAAAGAGGGAAAGAGAAATTCATTTATTTAGGAGCTTTGAAGGGGAAATGGAGCTTTTTCGGCAACTAACATTAAGGATTTGGACCAGAGAATACACTGGGACTTTGAAGACAAAGAAGCCAAGTGAAAAGGGTGGGCTTTAATGGGTCATCAGGAACATACAAATTGACTGTTAGTCGAGGCTGATCAAGGTGAGTTCGACATGCAAATTCTGTCTCTTCCATCTTTTAGTGTTGTAAGGCATGTGGTTCTAAACAGGAAAGAACACAGAATTTTACTCTCTTTAAATATAATCCTTAAAGAAGTGTTTGTGATTTGATTTTTATTTAGGTCAATTCTATTGATAGGTTCAATCGAAGAAACAGTGTGCCACACAGGAAATGTGTATATCAAAAGCGTCTTGTGAAAGCAGGCAAATTTGCGTTGTTTTTTTTGGGAGGGGGGGGAGCGGGGGGGGGGGTTAAAAATGAGAATTTGAATAAGAATTTTACAGAAACTTGGGAAAATGTGTGATTTCATATGGGCTGGACCCCCACTTCCATCCCAGTGTGCATAGCTAGAAGAAAAATTAGTAAACACGGAGAACCTTCAATTGACTCACGGGTTTAAGTAAGGATAGCAAAGCATTGAAAATATCAGTAAAATCGATCTGAATATCAGTTGAAGTGGTATTAGTGAGAAGATATTGCCATTCGTAATAGAATCTGTCCAACTTTCCTGATTATCGAAGGAGGCGAATCACTTAGGAATTTATGGATTTGATCGGCCTTGACTTTTTAACATTAGTGACATAAATCTAGATAGCTAGACCTGACATTTTTTTTGGTGGGGGGGGGGGGTAGATGTTTCTAAAAGTGAGCGAAACAATTTATTATTCCCAGAAAGAACAGTTTTATGCCCAAATTTTCTGGATTGGTTTGAGGAAAGATTTCAGACCGATTCAGAGAGAAAATTTACATATCCCTTATAGTTGTAAAAATTATTAATAGTAATATACCACTAGGGATACATTAATTCGTGTTTTATACTTCTCACCTTGAATCTCTTTTCGCTTTTATTATTTCAG
Organism: Artemia sp. Qi Xiang Cuo; assembly: GCF_049724085.1. Classification (NCBI taxonomy): domain Eukaryota; kingdom Metazoa; phylum Arthropoda; class Branchiopoda; order Anostraca; family Artemiidae; genus Artemia; species Artemia sp. Qi Xiang Cuo. Next base: position 5,562,537 of record NC_142814.1, read on the forward strand.
TGTGCTTTCTCTTTTTGTCCATCTTTGGATTTTTTTTTTACTTTTCGTTTTTATTTATTCATTTTTTTACTATGCATTTTTTTTCTTGTTGTTATGTCTGCATGTATAAGATTTTTGCATAAACGTGTCTATTTTTTACATGAAAAATTCTATAGATTCTTATCCCAAATGCTTTGATTCCTAACAAGGAAAAAATAAATGGCTAGTTGCAGAATTTTATTTAACACTACATTCCTTGTCAAAACAACGTAAAACAGGCATGACCACATCCACGGGAGGGTTACCCGATTTGAACTCCCCCTCCAGAGCTTTCGTTTAACACATACAAAAGTAAAAAACGTCTCATAGAAATCTTGGTTTCTTTGTACCCTCCCTCCAGTGTTTTGTACTCCCCCGAACAAAAATTCAGTATACAACCCTGACTTTAAGCCAAGTTCAGCAATGTTCAAATTTTTTCTAGTTTTTCCAAAAAATTTCAAAATTGGGATCCCTGGAATTAACGATAACGAAAATTAAGAATTTATATTTCAGGTTAACGTTTAGGGGGAGATTGCGGAGAACGATTTTTTGGGGAAGGGGGATTTATGGAAACCTCTAAAATTCGGGAACAGTGGAAGCACTGCTACAAGTTGTCTTTTGGTCACTTCCTTGAGGATTAATTTTAAAATCTATTTCAGACACAACTTTTTCTCGCCCTCTCAACGTAGAAATACATCCATGTTTTGTATCTCTTGACGCGTCTAACTGCTCAGATACGCACTGTGGAAGGAGCACGTTTCAATTACGTGTGAACAGTGATTACTACTACGAAAAAATCCCACGAGAAGTGGAGCTGATATTGGAGATCAAGTCATTTAGTGACCCAATGTGGATCGACTATGGTCCTCCCAGTCTAATTTTAAGAGTAAGTTTTTCATTTCAAGTATTAAATTTAATACCAATGTGGGCCGTATAGAGCTACAGCCATGCCCAAAACTGCATGGTGTAGGCCTGCTGTTTTAACACACACACACATATATATACATATATATATATATATATATATATATATATATATATATATATATATATATATATATATATATATATATATTATTGACTTGACTTATGTCCTATCCGTCCTTGAAGGTCGTCTTAGGGCCTCTTCTTTAACCAGTTCATTGATGTGCCTCCTGTTGGTGCTTCTGTTGTCGGCCAGGCGGCAGAGCTGTGGCAGGTTGTAAGGTGAGAAGTTTTGTTTCCATCTCTTTGGAGGGCAACCTCTGGGTCGAGAACCGTGGAACCGTGGGTATGTTGGGACATACCCAACGCCATGCGTTGGGTATGTCCAAGCCAATTGAGTTGTTGTAGTTTAATTTTGTCCAGTATTGTAAATTTGACTTTCAGATTATGGAGAAGCTTGGAGTTGGAGATTCTGTCATGGAAGGTGATACCAGCGATGCGTCGTAGGGATTTGGTTTCAAAGGAAACTAGGAGGCATTGATCGTCTGTTTTAAGCGTCCGGGATTCACAGGCATAGATGGCGATCGGAATAATGAGGTAGTAGAAGAGTCTCGTTTTGAGAGTTGTTGTTAAGTTCTTATTCTTTCAGATGGGCATCAGAGCTTTAAAACTGGAGTTCGCAAGTAGCAGGCGTCTCTTGATTTCTTTGAGTTGGTTGTTATCATAAGTAAGTAAGCTCCCAAGGTAGGCGAAGCAAGAGCGCCGGGCTGGTTGTCTGTGAGTGAAAGGGCTGCAGTTAGGCAGAGATTGAACAGCTCCGGTGATATGAGGCAACCTTAAAGTACTCCGGTAGAGGTTTTGAAGCTCTCGGTAAGTCCTTCTCCAGTCATGACGCGGCTACTGAACTTCATATACATGTCTTTGATCAGCGAGGTCAGGTCGGATGGGATGCCAAAGTGAAGAAGGATGTGCCATAGACCTTCTCTCCATATCCGATCAAAAGCTTGTTTAAAGTCTATGAAAAGGTGATAGATGCTGCGGCCAAGTTCGCTATACTTTTCCATGATCTGCCGAACAGTGAATATCTGATCAATTGTTGATCTATTAGGTCGAAAGCCGGCTTGGTCTTCCGGAATGACCATTGAGGAAATGGCTCGTATACGCCCGAGCATGACTCTTGTGAGGATTTTTGCTGCGTGGCTGGTAAAACTTATTGGGCGGTAGTTGTCGCAGACAGCTTTAGAGCCATTTTTATGCAGGGGGATTATCGTGGCTTCACACCAGGGTGAGGGGAAGTGACATTTTCCCCAAGCAGCTATGACAATTTTGTGATAAAGGTCAAGGAGTGGTTTGCAGTTTACTTTCAGTAGTTCGGGCTGGATTCCATCGGGGCCGGCAGCTTTGTTTGTTCTCAAGTCTCTGATTGCTACTTCTACTTCAGAGTGAAGAGGGGGAGGACTTGGATCTGTAGAGGTTGTAGGGAAAGTGTCGAGAATTGTTGGGTCTGGGTGGATGTCCAGATTCAGTTTATTTTTAAAATGTTTTTTCCATCGAGAGCGGATTCCGTCTGTGGATTGTATTTGGTTTCCATGTTCGTCGAGAAGGGAGAACGCTTTGATGTCCTTCTTTTTGGCCAGTTCCCGCACTCTTCTATATATGTAGTGGGGGTCTCCTTTCTTGGAGGCCGATTCAAATTGATCACATGCATTTTTAATAAAAGCACGATGAGCACGTCTGATGGATTTCTCAACAGCTCGTTTTAGTTGCTTGTATCGGCCTCTACTTTCTTTATCTTGCTTGTTCGCGAGTTGGCGCTTTTCGTCGCAGAGTGAAATGATATCGTCTGTTATCCAAGGTTTCTGAATGTTTTTTTGGGTACCCAGTGTGGAATGAGCGACATCACATATGATATTTGTGCTGCTAGTCACCAGGTTGTCAATATCTTCCTTAGACAGGATAGGTGGAGATCTTGACGTGACCTCCGAAATTTTTTCGGATAGAATTGTGTTATAGGTCATACGTGTGTTTATATATATATATATATATATATATATATATATATATATATATATATATATATATATATATATATATATATATATATATATATATATATATATATATATATATATATATATATATATATATATATATATATATATATATATATATATATATATATATATATATATATATATATGTGTGTGTGTGTATATATATATATATATATATATATATATATATATATATATATATATATATATATATATATATATATATATATATATATATATATATATATATATATATTATATATATATATATATATATATATATATATATATATATATATAAAATAGAATTTGGAAAAAATATAAACTGAGAATAAAAGATTAAAAAAAAGATATAAAAATGAAAATATTAAAAAAAAAAACATATAACGAAAATGGGTTATTATGTTCGTCTTGAGAGATACCGTAGCATCTTTAGTGGAATATAAGTTTATCTTTTAATGTCCATTAAAGCTGATTTTTTTACTGCTACAACGAATTTAAAAGCACTGCAAAGAAATTGAAAACAACGAGAAAACGGAGAACGATAATGAAACCAAGAAAAAGAAGGTAAATCAGAGCTAGTAAAAAAAAGAGATGAATGCAGATGTATCGGCCGAGACCTCCATTCAGCCGTCGTCAATTCAGAAAGAGGAATAAAAAATATAGATAAAAAGAAATACGTATACAACAAAGTAGATACAAAAAAATAGATAAGGAATTTAGATATGCAACAAAAAGGATCATAACCTTGCTAACCGTCAGATTCAGTCATATTCAGGAAGAAACTTTCCTCCCCCGGAAAATTCTCACCATGAAACAAATAAAACAAAAATAAATAAACCCGAATCCGGAATCTTTCTTCTGGCAAAAAACTCAAAATTCCACATTTTTTAGAAGCACCTTGAAACCTCTACAGCAGGGTTCTCTGAGACGCTGAACCTGACGGTGTGAATCTGACTGTAAAGCATTGCATATATTAAATATGTAAACTAACCTAGGTCCCTAACCCCTCTCCCTAAACCCCAAAAAACAACAGTTTAAATATCGTATACACAATGAAAACCACGCTATGGATTGCATTACTCTATAGCCGTCTCTTGAATTAACCCGTCAAAAAAGTGTTTTTCGTAACTGGTTTCCTTGTAAATGCCCATATAATGGGAAAGTACCAATAATACAAAATAGGATGAAAATATAGTAGTTTAGAAATAAAGTTATAAAAAGGAACCCACAATAAAATATTTGACTGGCAAAGGTCTCAAAGTTTCAGTAATTACATAAAACTTTATAAAGCACAAACAATCAAAACATGGATAGCATAAATTGGATAAAGACATGGATAAAGCACAAACAATCAAAACATGGATGGCATAAATCAAAGAGAATGGGAAAATTGTCAGAGTTGGATCTTTGCCAATTTAACTCGTGAAGATAGGGTATAGTGCCTGGCACTAGCACCACTGACGCTTTAGCATCTCGCGACGAGTATAAGTGTCTCTTAAGATTGGATTTTCAGCAATTTAAAATGGGAGCGTAAAGAAGAAGAGGAAAAAACAAACAGCGCTTCTTTTACTGAAACGTTTGGCAACTATATTAAAAAGTAGAAAATTTGAAACAGAATTTAATACTTAATTTTGTGGGTACCACCAAGGAGAGGGATGGATCCTTTGGGAAACAAGCTGACATTTAAACAAGAAACAAGCTGTATGAAAATTGTAACAACCTCTCGTTTTGAGGACTTGAGCCCCTCCCTCCTGTTTATACCTTATTCTATCTCGGAAATGATCACTTTATTTCTTTGCGCTTCTAATCTTTGGGCTGACTTGTTGATGATTGTATGAAGATTCTCTAAATACTTTACATTGACAATACCTTAGTTGCCCAAAACAAAGCTTGGAAAAATTGTTACTGGAATAATAAAGCTGTCACTTCCTGGATCGGTGCCATATCCAGGGGAAGGGTTACCGGGTTTAAAGCCCCTCCTCCAAAATATATTTCCGACTCGTAAATATATATATGAATGTAGGTAAAAAACCCTTATCGTCCCCCCCTAAAATAGATTTTTTTTTTCTTGGACCCTGCTGCTACTACTAATAACACACTGCAGTACCAAGCTGCCCGAGGCCAAAACAGCTGCACTCGCTCCTCCACCATCTCTATTCAAAGCCTCCCTGTCTACACCCCTCTCCCAAGAAGTTTCAATTTCCTTTAAATCTTTCCTTACGACCTCTTTCCACTGGGACGACCTGCTCTTTGTTTGCCCTATATGGTTGGCAGAAAAGAAAGATCTTTGGCAATCTGTCACCCTTCACCCGCAGAACGTGTCCTAGCCATCACGACCTTTCTCTCATTATAGTCATAGAAAGCACGATATAACCACAATTTTTGTACTGCTTACAGTTTGATATGCGGTCAGTCTGACCGGTACTGAAGACAGTCCGTAGACAATCTCTCTGGACAACATCAAACAAATCCTTCTCCGTCTTTTGGAGCAGCCACGTTTCAGAACCATACTTGACCACTGTCACTACTGTAGCGTCTAATGTTCTAATCTTGGTTTGCAAACTTTTCTTCCTATTCTTCCAAACTCTATTCAGCTGTGGAAAAACACCTTGGGCCTTGGCTACCCACCGTCTATATTAATAATACTATCTAGGCATGTGAAGCTGTCCACTTGATCAATCTTCTCGTTACCCAGCATTTCCTTTTAACCTTCACTTATTCCTAGTCTCAGCAACTTAGTCTTCTTAACATTTTCAAACCTTTTCTTGCACTCTGAACTCGCAAAACCTTTAAAAGTTCATTCACTACGGAAACCTTTAACCATGTCGCAACACCGGAACAGCTCCAGCCTTATATACCCGTCCTCACCAGGGCATTCGTCAGGGGGTCCCTGAACAAAAATTCTTTTGAAATCCTCCCTCCCCCAAAGAAATTAATGCATCCAGCCTTGTCCTGGAGTTCTGCTTTACGAAGCTCTTCTTGTACTAATTATCATTACAGTCTCATGCCATGGTCATAAATTGCGGATACACACACTTTTTATTTGTGACTTATCCAAAATAAGACAAAAAAGCAATAAAACTTAAAAGTACAAATATATTCGACTAGACACGTTTGTATGTAAATATTTGTGATAGTGTGAAGACAGCTAAGCACACAACTGCATTGCTCAAAGAATTTTTATATTCAAATATTGGGTTTAAGTTAAGCACAGCATTGTGTTTGACATACCTAATATGTATGTAGGATTATCATGTATTCTGGAATTTCAATAAAAACGATAATAAAAGAATACATTTAAAAAATTAAGAACATTTGAATTTTCAGCGAGCTGTTTTAACGACAGAGTGGATTAGATATAAGGGTTTTAACCTTTGCAATAAATATCTTCTTTTTAAACTTAATTGTTAGTTCATCTAAAGCTAAATCCCAAGGGAGATGCTAAGGGATCTCTGAGGTAAAAAAAAGGACTGTCCGAAAAAAACACATTTTTTTTTTTTTACCAAAAAAATAATGTAACCATCAGTATGATAACACTGAATTGAAATACCACCAATCTTACAGTCTCGGTAGTTTTGATGCTGCCCGTATGTAGCTTAATAAACAGGGATAGTAATTCAAGAAAATGTAGGGAGGGAAATTCAATTTTTTTTTGCTACCAAAGCTAAAAAATCAAAATCCAGAAAAATAATCAGAAAAAAATATCAGAAAAGTATTTTTATAATTAAGGGGGGTGTCTACGAAATAACCACTGAATAGCCAGAAAAAAGACTAAAGATTCTGCTTTAGTTATTAAAATGAAAAGAATATTTAATCAAAATAAATCTAGCCTTCAGCATGTAAAACTTTGAAAATGGACAAGTTAAAAATTAGCCATGAGTACAAGGCAAGAATTTATATTTACAAAAATGATAAGTATACATAGCTTATTTGACCTGTCTTGGCTATAAAAAATGGAATTTCAAAGTACTACTAACTTCTGCGGTTCTCACCAAAGTACCACTAACCACTATTTAAAGTGGTTAAAATTCAAGTGGTTTAACATTACCAAGTTTGTTGATTACTTTAGTCAAATATGTCTCGAAAAGCAAAGCATGATACAATCCAAGGCCCTATCCGCAGGGGGGGTACTGGGTTTGAATCCCTCCCCACGATATTTTTGTCCACTCATAAAAACGTAACAAAAATGCATATAAACAAATTATAGATGCATTCTTTTTTTAATAAAAACCTCTAACAAATACCCCCTCCGAACAAAAAGCATGTAGTTAGCTTGTTGCCCTCCATTTTTTGGTCACTTAAAAAGGGCATTAGAACTTTTAATTTCCGTTCCAATGAGACCTCCCACGATATTCTAGGACCACTGGGTCAATACGATCAGCCATGGGGAAAATAAAAAAAAAAAAAAAAAAAATTAAAACGCAACCGTGATCTGTCTTCTAGCAAAAAATGCAATATTCCACATTTTTGTAGATAAGAGCTTGAAACCTCTACAGTAGGGTTCTCTGATACGCTGAATATGATGGTGTGAATTTCATTAAGGTTCTATAATTTTTAGAGGGTCTTTCCCCCTTTTTTCCAAAATCTGCCAAATTTTCTCAGGCGCGTAACTTTTGATAGGTAAGATTAAACTTGATGAAACTTATATATTTGAAATCAGAATTAAAATCTGATTCTTTTGATGTATCTATTGGTATCAAAATTCCGTTTTTTAGAGTTTCGGTTACCATTGAACCGGGTAGCTCCTTACTTACAGTTCGTTACCACAAACTGTTTGATTTTATGCTGTGAAGCAGGTAAGTACTGTACTTACAATTCTGCAGTGATAATTAAAAGGGTGACATACGCCATTTTGTAACTTTTCAGGAGAACCAAAAAACGGTTAGTACGGGGTTTATCAGATCCCATGTACTTGCGGTAGCTCATATGTGGGACGTACTAACCAGAGTTTGGAAATGAGATTATTACAACATAAAGATTCTATTTCTTCGGCTTCAAAGCAAGATTCTAAGTTTGAAGATTTTACTTCAGCCATTTCAGAACACATTTTAAATTTTCCATACCATTTTACTTTGTTCGAGAATGTCTCTTTGATTTCTAGGGATCGGGGTTTAAAGCAAAATTTTCGTGAAACGCTTGAAATAAAGAAAATCTTATTCAAGAATATTGCTTTGAATCGGGATACAGATGAATATGAGCTGAACTCTATCTATGATAATTTAATAAAATCTGACAGAGTAAAGTTCAATTCACCCAAAGTACTTGATCTTTGTCCAAATGTTATATCATTGAACGCTAATGAACCAAATCCAAGAAGGTCAAAGAGGCTAGCTTCCGCCTTTGCTTTGAAAAGAATTAGAGATTTAAACAATATGTAGTTTTATTTGATTTAGTATATAAACTTTTGTTTAAAATTGTTTTAGTTTAGTTTTACTACTGATGACGGTCACTGTATATGTGACCGAAATATCTGGTATTTTTTGTGAAATTTATTATACACTGTCTATTAAAAAGGATTTTATCCCTATTTTGGACTTTTATTTTATCATCATGGAAAGGCAGTGTGGTCTCTGAAATTATCTACATGGTTTTTGGGAGTGAGCTGAGGGGAATTGTGTACGCAGGAAACGGGGCTCCTCCAGAAACCTTATATTTTTTTAATTTCTGGACACTTCGTGTTCAAACCAGGGTTTCCAACTGCCGACCTCTACAAATTGTGCAAATCAAGGCCAAAAAGAGGTATTTTGGCTCAAAAAGAGCGCAAGACAAAAAATTTTGACGATGGGAAGAAGGGAAGCGCGCGCACCTCCCCTCTCTCGCATCTCCTCAGTGGTGCATTTCAGTGCATTTCATACGAAAACTGTGCAAGCTGATAGCCTTGTCCCTTAGGTAATTTTTTTTTTCTGACGAAAGTGCCAACTACTGACGTTTAAAGCAAATGAAAACTGACAAAAAAAAGAGATTTTAACTTTTCCACATCCCTTCTGAGGTAAAAACAAATGTATTTCACACGAAAGGTGTGCAATTTGGCAACTCTGATTTAAACTGTCAAATATTTTATTTATCTTCTTCTCCCCGCTGAAAAATCTTGTCTGTCCTTACCTAGGCAAGGAGGTTAGATATTTTGAAACTTAAATTGAAAAGGGAAACTCCCAATAAACTCGATAGACCTAGGTCCGAAAGTCTTCCTGGTACTACCTGCAGAAAAATAATTTCGTAAAAACTAGATCTTGATGGCTTTGCTTTAAATTCTCACTTTATTCTTATTTGTTAACACATTTTTATTTATTCGTTGTTATGGTTACTATTATTATTTATTATTTTATACTTATTTACTTATTTACATTTTATAATTACCTTATTCTTTTAAATTCTAATATTATTCACTGTTTGAAGCCTATTAAACAACTTCAAGTATTTTAAGCCTTTAAAACTTATTCTTCTAAACACATCGTGGAGATTATTCATACCAAGGAAATTAAGCCAAATATCTGAGTTTTGAGGCAACAAAGAGCTACACTCACGTCTTATTAACATAAAAAATGAAACAAAAATTATTTTACACATAAAACATATATGATTCTAATCACTGTCATCTTATTCTCTTGTTTTTAACTACTCAATGAGGCAATAAAAGAATTCAGTAGACCCAGAGATATAACTGATTTACAGTCTGTGGAAGAGACAAATATATTTTCTTATAAGGTTAATAAATTTGTCTAATAAATTATAAAGCAAAGTATAATAACGGATAACAGTTACAAATTTGCCTGATCTAATCTGAAGTTGATTAGTGTTTACGTAAAAATCAGCCCTTTTTTTATCATATTAATCTCTTAGTGAAAAAGAAGGTGGATTTCCATAAATCGATCTTGCCCTTTCCTGAATTGTTGAAACCGACAGATTAACAGTGCCGTATCCGGATTTTTTTTTCGGAGGGGGTTTTACTCATTTTTTTTAGGGGGGGGGGGGTGTACACAAAAAAAATAAAAAAAACATACAAAATCTTGCCCTTCTCTTGAACTCTTGAAACACAGACAGATTAACAGGACCGTATCCAGGATTTTTCTTCGGAGGGGGCTTTACTAAATTTTTTTTTGGGGGGGGGGGGTATACACAAAAAACTAAAAAAAGCATACAAAATCTTGCCCTTCTCTTGAATTGTTGAAACACAGACAGATTAACAGGGTCGTATCCGGGATTTTTTTTCGGAGGGGATTTTACTCAATTTTTGGGGGGGGGGGGTGTACACAAAAAAAAACCCCAAAAAACGCATATAAAATTTGTTTATGTCCTTTTTTGTTACGTTTTTTACGAGTCAGACAAAAATTTCGGAGGGGAGGTCAAACCCCTTACCCCCCCCCCCACCTGGATACGGCCTTGCAGATTAAACAGAGATTGGGTGTTAATTTAAAACTTGCAAGAGCTAGAAGTTCTAAATCTTTTGATAAAATAATGAGAAAAGTTGCAAGGCTTTCAACATTCCGAGAGGAGGAGCAGTGGCGTAATTTAAATAATTTGTGAGACCACACTGGCTAATCATGATAAAACACAAAAACGCGAAGAAAGAGAAAAACCGAGGACAATTAACGGCCAGTGAAAAATTGAAAAATAATGCAAATATTTCGGTCAAGACCTCCGCTTGACCGTCCTCGGTGAAGAAGAAAACTGATAAAAATATAAAAAAAACTTAAAATAAAAACACAAAACTAAAACTGGACAACCCATTCTCAGTAACGCTGAAGGGGTCTCAGATCTCAGTAAAGGTGTTTTTATTTTAAGGTTTGGTTTTTTATATTTTTATTAGTTTTATTCTGCACTAAGGACAGTCAAGCGGAGGTCTTGACCGAAATATTTGTATAATTTTTCAATTTTTAACTGGCTGTTAATTGTACTCGTTTTCTTCCTTTCTTCGCGATTTTATGTTTTATTGTGACGTAATTTGTCAAAATCTTGGGGTGGAAGTCGTGCTGGACCTGCATAGCCTATAAACACCACTTAAAGACATACAAAGGATAATGCTGTCAAATAACGAACAACATTGTCTTTTGGCATATGTATTCATATTCTTTTTTTGCCACTAATTTATCATCTACACTTAACAGTGGCATCCGGAGTAAAATCTGCCAAAACAAGTGCAGGGCCATATATACATGTTTATGTATGGAAGTCTTGCTGGAGCTGCATATAAATGTCACTAAAAGATATATAAAGGACAGTTGCTAAATAATGAACAATGTTGTCAAATAACCCCAAATAGCAAAGCAAATATAATTCACGAAAAAATATTGTCAAGGTCCCACAATAAAAAGGCAATTATAATTTAGAGAAGGAATGACTATTGTCAAATAACCACAAATAGCAAAGCAATTAAATTCATGAAAAAACATTGTCAAGGTGCCACAAATAAAAAGGTAATTATAATTTTGAGAACGAATGACTGTTGTCAAATAACCACAAACAGCAAAGCAATTATAATTCATGAAAAAACATTGTCAAGGTGCTACAAATAAAAGGTTATTATAATTTTGAGAACGAATGACTGTTGTCAATTAACCACAAATAGCAAAGCAAGTATAATTCATGAAAAAACATTGTCAAGGTGCCACAAATAAAAAGTAGAGAACTGACTGTTGCCAAATAACCACAAATAGCGAAGCAATTATAATTCATGAAAAAATATTGTCAAGGTGCCACAAACAAAAAGGTAAATATAATTTTGAGAACGAATGACTGTTGTCAAATAACCACAAATAGCAAAGCAAGTATAATTCATGAAAAAACATTGTCAAGGTGCCACAAATAAAAAGGTAATTCTAATTTAGAGAACGAATGACTGTTGTCAAATAACCACAAATAGCAAAGCAATTATAATTCATGAAAAAACTTTGTCAAGGTGCCACAAATCAAAAGGTAATTATAATTTAGAGAACGAATGACTATTGTCAAATAACCACAAATAGCAAAGCAAGTATAATGCATGAAAAAACATTGTCAAAGTGCCACAAATAAAAAGGTAATTATAATTTAGAGAACAAATGACGGTTGTCAAATATCCACAAATAGCAAAGCAATTATAATTCATGAAAAAACATTGTCAAGGTGCCACAAATAAAAAGGTAATTATAATTTTAGAGAACGAATGACTGTTGTCAAATAACCACAAATAGCAAAGCAAGTATAATTCATGAAAAAACATTGTCAAGGTGCCACAAATAAAAAGGTAATTATAATTTAGAGAACGAATGACTGTTGTCAAATATCCACAAATAGCAAAACAATTGGCACAAATTAAAAGGTAATTATAATTTAGAGAACGAATGACTGTTGTCAAATAACCACAAATAGCAAAGCAATTATAATTCATGAAAAAACTTTGTCAAGGTGCCACAAATCAAAAGGTAATTATAATTTAGAGAACGAATGACTGTTGTCAAATAACCACAAATAGCAAAGCAAGTATAATGCATGAAAAAACATTGTCAAGGTGCCACAAATAAAAAGGTAATTATAATTTAGAGAACGAATGACTGTTGTCAAATAACTACAAATAGCAAAACAGTTATATTTCATGAAAAAACATTGTCAAGGTGCCACAAATAAAAAGGTAATTATAATTTAGAGAACGAATGACTGTTGTCAAATAACCACAAATAGCAAATCAAGTGTAATTCATTAAAAAACACTGTAAATGTGCCAAAAAAAAAATGTAATTATAATTTAGAGAAATAATTACTCTTGTCAAATATCCACAAATAGCAAAGAAAGCCTAATTCATGAAAAAACATTGTCAAGGTTCCACAAAAAAAAGGTAATGATAATTTAGAGAACGAATGACTGTTGTCAAATATCCACAAATAGCAAAACAATTATAATTCATGAAAAAACATTGTCAAGGTGCCACAAATAAAAAGTTAATTATAATTTAGAGAACGAATGACTCTTGTCAAATAACCACAAATAGCAAAACAGTTATATTTCATGAAAAAACATTGTCAAGGTGGCACAAATTAAAAGGTAATTATAATTTAGAGAACGAATGACTGTTGTCAAATAACCACAAATAGCAAAGCAATTATAATTCATGAAAAAACTTTGTCAAGGTGCCACAAATAAAAAGGTAATTATAATTTAGAGAACGAATGACTATTGTCAAATATCCACAAATAGCAAATCAATCATAATTCATGAAAAAACATTGTCAAGGTGCCACAAAAAAAAGGTAATGATAATTTAGAGAACGAATGACTGTTGTCAAATAACCACAAATAGCAAAACAGTTATAGTTCATGAAAAAACATTGTCAAGGTGGCACAAATTAAAAGGTAATTATAATTTAGAGAACAAATGACGTCAAATAGCCACAAATAGCAAATCAATCATAATTCATGAAAAAACATTGTCACGGTGCAACAAAAAAAATGTAATGATTATTTAGAGAACCAATGACTGTTGTCAAATATCCACAAATAGAAAAACAATTATAATTCATGAAAAAACTTTGTCAAGGTGCCACAAAAAAAATGTAATTATAATTTAGAGAACGAATGACTCTTGTCAAATAACCACAAATAGCAAAGCAAGTGTAATTCATGAAAAAACACTTTCAAGGTGCCACAAATAAAAAGTTAATTATATTTTAGAGAACGAATTACTCTTGTAAAATATCAAAAAATAGCAAATCAATAATAATTCATGAAAAAACATTTTCAAGTTGCAACAAAAAAAAGGTAATGATTATTTAGATAACGAATGACTGTTGTAAAAAATCCACAAATAGAAAAACAATTATAAGTCATGAAAAAACTTTGTAAAGGTGCCACAAAAAAAATGTAATTATAATTTAGAGAACGAATGACTGTTGTCAAATATCCACAAATAGCAAATAAAGCATAATTCATTAAAAAACATTGTCAAGGTTCCACAAATAAAAAGGTAATTATAATTTAGAGAACGAATGACTGTTGTCAAATATCCACAAATAGCAAAGCAATAATAATTCATGAAAAAACATTGTCAAGGTGCCACAAATAAAAAGGTAATTATAATTTAGAGAACGAATGACTGTTGTCAAATAACCACAAATAGCAAAACATTTATATTTCATGAAAAAACATTGTCAAGGTGCCACAAATAAAAAGGTAATTCTAATTTAGAGAACGAATGACTGTTGTCAAATAACCACAAATAGCAAATCAATTATAATTCATGAAAAAACTTTGTCAAGGTGCCACAAATAAAAAGGTAATTATAATTTAGAGAACGAATGACTATTGTCAAATAGCAACAAATAGCAAAGCAAGCATAATTCATGAAAAAACATTGTCAAGGTGCCACAAAAAAAAGGTAATGATAATTTAGAGAACGAATGACTGTTGTCAAATAACCACAAATAGCAAAACAATTATAATTCATGAAAAAACATTGTCAAGGTGCCACAAAAAAAAGGTAATTATAATTTAGAGAACGAATGACTGTTGTCAAATAACCTCAAATAGCAAAGCAATTATAATTAATTAAAAAACATTGTCAAGGTGCCACAAATCAAAAGTTAATAATAATTTAGAGAACGAATGACTCTTGTCAAATAGCCACAAATAGCAAATCAAGACTAATTCATGAAAAAACATTGTCAAGGTGCCACAAAAAAAAGGTAATGATAATTTAGAGAACGAATGACTGTTGTCAAATATCCACAAATAGCAAAACAATTATAATTAATGAAAAAACATTGTCAAGGTGACACAAAAAAAATGTAATTATAATTTAGAGAACGAATGACTTTTTTCAAATAACCTCAAATAGCAAATCAATTATAATTAATGAAAAAACTTTGTCAAGGTGCCACAAATCAAAAGGTAATTATAATTTAGAGAACGAATGACTCTTGTCAAATAGCCACAAATAGCAAAGCAAGCATAATTCATGAAAAAACATTGTCAAGGTGCCACAAAAAAAAGGTAATGATAATTTAGAGAACGAATGACTGTTGTCAAATAACCACAAATAGCAAAACAATTATAATTCATGAAAAAACATTGTCAAGGTGCCACAAAAAAAAGGTAATTATAATTTAGAGAACGAATGACTGTTGTCAAATAACCTCAGAGTTTAAAAGCGAAATTAGTCACCCGTTAATAATCAACATGAAGCCTAAGCTTTAAAATAGGGTTCTAATTGCCTTTTCTTCAAGTTTTAATGAACAAATAAATTGGTATAAATACTAAGGATACCTTTATTTTCACGACTATTTTTTCTTTGTGGATGTGCCTGTATGTGATGTATATTGTGTCGTTGTTATTGAAAATAAATAAATCTTCTCCCAGAAGATTAACTCCTCTCCCCGGGAATACCCTACTCGGGAGAGTGGTCATTCCCACTACTTTTTTTGTTTATAATACCTGACTTTTATAATACCTGTTTTTCTTATTTTAAATAATACCTGACATGTGCAACCCTATCTCATACAGTCACGGTAAAGATGTGGCATCCATATCAATTTGATTAACAAAATCGAGCCAAATTTTTTGGGTGGGGAGGAGGACTTTGTCCCTAACTGACCAAGGAAGTAAATACAGACATATTTTCTGGAGAAGGAAAATTGATTTTTTCAAATATGCCAAACATAACGAAATCGGAAAATATATATTTTGAGATACTTAGCCCTGAATAAACGTTTGAAATATCTTCAAACTCCATGAAGGCTGTAAGAGGTCAAATTATTTCAGCCTTTAGTTGCTCAAAACTTTTAAAGTGCCATAAGCAGGAGTAAGTCAATTAGAAGATTTAAATCAAGGAAAATCTTTTTAATATGAACAACAATAACAACTTGGGACGTTTGTTAGACATAGTATTTGAATATCGTCATTGCTTGTAGTGTAAATTTGTCATAAAGAGCAATTGACATTTTTGATAGCAATAAACATATCAAAAGAATTCTTTTTTTTATGCTGGTTTTAAATATGTAAAGTTTGTTAAGTTTGATGTTACCCGTCAAAAGTTAAGAGCATGAAAAAAGTTAAAGAATTCTATAATTTTAGAAAAAAGGGGGGAGGGGGAGTTGCCTCAGAAAGTGTCTCGGTCTTAATGAAAATCACACCATCAAATTCAGCATACCAGAGAATCCTCATTTAGAGGATTCAAGCTCCTATATACAAAAATTTGGAATTGTGTATTTTTTGCCAAAAGAAAGATCACAGATACGTATTTAGTTGCTTTTTTTAAGCTTTCCCCAGGGGTGATCGTAATGAACCAGTGATCCTATAAGATTGGTCGAGTGCTCTTTGATTGGAAATCAAGGTTCTAGTGCCCTTTTTAAGGGACCAAAAAGATTGGAGGGCAACTAGTCCCCCTTCGACGCCATTATTTCCTCGAAATTGTCCGATCAAAACTTTGAGATAACCATTTTGTTCAACATACCTGGAAGGTTCAATAGCTATGTCTTGTGGATAACATGCCCCCAAAGCCTCTAGGGGATGGGCTATAAGTTACGAAATTTACCCATTTTTTGCTTGTAGTATTTGTTATTGGGAAGCATACAGATCTTTTTTTTGGGGGGGGGGGGGTGGGAGGGATTTCTGCTTGGGGGGATTTTCCACGGTGAGAATTTTCCGTGGGTATGGAGGTTTCCGATGATGAACTTTCCAGGGGAAATTTTATAGAATTCCTATACGAATTTTTTTTTATTTTCTTACTTTGTCTTTGCGGGCTCAATTTTACATGTGGAGATGTTCTGCGGAAATTTTCAGCAGGGTTGGATTTTTTTGGAGGATTGTTCCGTGGGGGAAATTCTCTGTATGGAAATTCCGCTGGAGAGATTCACCACGGCAGGAATTTACTGCGGGAGCGGCTTTCTACAGCGGGGTGGGACGTCCGCAAGAAATTTCCCGGGGAAATTTTCAGCAAAGATGGAATTGTTCGTGGGGAATTTTTCAGGAGTGGGGTATCTTAAATGGGAGGAACTTTACTTGTATGAATTTTCTGCGGAGGAAAAGAATTTTCCTTAGAGGGACTAGATCTCCCGGCATTATTTGAAAAACGATAAGGAATTAAATTAAAAAAAAATCCAATTGAAAGTAAGGAGCAACATTAAAACTTAAAATGAAATGAAATTATTCCGTATTGAAAGAGGAACGCCCCCTTCTCAATACCTCACTCTTTAGGCTAAAATTTGACTCTTTGTCAAAATTCTTTGAGAATGACTCCTGAAACACAAGGGCCGTTTTATTAGAAATAATTCAAAAAACTGTTTCCACAAAACAAGTTTGTCAAAGAAAGTAAAGAGCTCCATTAAGCCAAAAATGAGCAGAAATAAAGTCAAGTAATTTTCCAAGGGTAAAACTACCACAAATCACTATCAATAAACAAATGGAACTGTAAACAAACAGAAATTTCAATAAATAGGCCAGTCAAACTTAAAAAGAGCAAAATTGACATGAATTGGGCTGATAGCCCCCATGCCTTCTCAAGACTAGAAAATAATTTGTACTTTACTGAAAAAAAAAAATAATGAAATACAAATGTCTGTGGATTCTCAGTTTAGTTTACATACACTGATGTCTATTCCTTAAAGTTATAATATTTTCTTTAATTATAAAAGTGAAAAAAGTGAAAACATTTAAAATGTATTTTTTTTTAGTAAAGTACAAATTTTTTAAATAATTATTTAAGTAAAGTGCAAGTTATCACAGGAGTAGTACTGATATAACTAGTAATAGTATTAATAGTCATAGCGGTAGTACTAGTAGCAGTAGTAGTATTAACATATTGCCTTTTGGTCAGTAGAACATCCCTCTCATCAAGTCCTTGAAGCTTCAGCTTGATGCCATTAGTTAATACTATGACATTGCTGATATGTCCTTTTGATAGCCAATATGTCCATATACTTCTTGAAATTTTCATCTCAAAGCTCTTAGCCTTACAAATATTTGCAATAGAAGTAGTAGATGAATTAGTGGTAGAAATTTAGCAGTGATAGTAGTATTAGCAGTAGTGTACACATACTGCCTTTAGGTCAGATGATGTTCCCCTTTAAGTACTCTGTGAAAGTTTCAACTTAATACCCAAATCAATTCTTAAGATACGCTCTTTTGACAATGTGCATGCACATAGCGTCTTTTGATTTAGTTCTTATTTTCCGTCAATATTATAAATTGAGTAGTGTGGTAGTAGTAGTGGTGGTAGGTGCTGCAGCATTGGTAGCTTGCAAATATTGCTTTTTGGATCATCTTCCTTATCATTTCCTGAAACTTCTAAAGTAACATACTCAGTCATTCCTAAGTTACGCTCTTTATACTATCTGTATACACGTAACTTTTTTTTTTATTTAGTTCAACACTCCCCTCAATCTTCTCTGAAAGGCTCACCTGAATGCCCTCTATTTCTTGGAAAGTAAAGTTCAAACATGCATACCTTTTCACAATAATATATACTACATGTACACAACGAACCAATTGCCTAACTTACAGTCCTTATCCTGAGGATTGTGTGGAGGCTGCCATCCCCAGAAATATAGTTACTGGACCTTTCAACAATGCTGAACAAAATAGGTCTCTTAAAATTCAGATGTGTTATGGAGAATGATAGGCTTGGGGGGTTAATTGCCCTCCATGCACTTTTGACTCTTAAAAAGGGCACTAAAACTTCCAACTTCCAATAGATTGAGCCCCATTTGATCCAAAGTTTATACGATCACACGTTCCATATAAACCTTGTATTCACTGGGGAATAACTTACATCCCTTGCACCTGGGTTTTTGGGGTTGTGTCCACCCTGAAAACATTGTTATATGCTCTGTGAACTATTTGTAACAAATGACTATCTCACAATTTTGACCGAATGTGTTTTGGGGAATAGATACTGTCAGGGAGGGGGGCTAGTCTCCCTCCGTCACGTTTCACTCTTAAAAGGGAACTAGGGTTTTAAATTTCCAGTCGAATGAGTCCCTTCTAAAGCTCACACAACCACTCCTTCCATAAGAACCTTCAATCATTTTGACTATGAAAGAGGGCACTAGTCCTTTCAATTTCGATTCAAATAAGCCCTTTTTGAAGTTTCTATGACAACAAAGGGTCATCTAAAATTTTACACCAGATGCATTTCGGGAAAATGCGACGTGTGTTTGGGGGAGGGGGAGTATCTATCCCCCGATCACCTTGACTGTGAAAAAAGGCACTAGAACTTCTGATTACCAATCCCTGGAGCCCCTTCCGAAGTTTGTATGACCACCCATTCTATAAAAACCTTATATGCCTCCAGGGCATAACTTGCAACCCTTGCCCTGTGGGCTGGGGGGGGGGGGTTTGCTCAATGACATCATTTTCGGAATTTTTTAACTACGCTGAACAAAATGGCTATCTCAAAATTTTGATTGGATGTGTTTGGGGAAATGATTGACAGGGGGGGCTATTGTCCTACTATTACTTTTGACTATTAAAAAGGTGACTAGCCCTCCCATTTTCCAATCGAATCAGCTTTTTTTAAAGTTTCTATGACAACTCCTATACGACGTGTTCTGGTCTAAACCCCCCCCCCCCCAAAAAAAGAAGAAAAAAATAGTAATAATAATAATACGTTGTGCCCATATCGGTTTTTACTTTGGCAGTGCTATAGCGCTGCTTATATGGTAAGAAGCTTTTTTACAAGTTCTAAAATAAACTTTAACGTGAAGAGCGAGGTATTGAGGAGATGGAAAACCCCCTTAAATATGGAATAATTTCTGTTCGTTTAAGCTTTAATGTTGATCTTTTCTTTCAGTGGATTTTTTTTTAATTTATTCGCATCAGGGTCGGATTCCATCCTGTGTATTTGAAATATACACAATCGGGCAATAAAAGGTGACCTAGGAATATTTTCGCTGAGAATGAGTAGATTAGCACAGATGATCCGGTACTGGCTAAAAGTTCAAATTCTGCCAGAAGACAGGTTAGCAAAAGCAGTTTATCTGGAAATGCTACGGTCGAAACGTAAAAGATCGTGGCCGTATCAAATAAAAAATGTTTTAGATGGAGTAGGAATATCTTATATTTGGAATGAGAGGCTAGGACCGTTAGATCGGGACGAGCCGTTTTTTGCTAAGATTATAGAAACAATAAAAGACCAGGAAATCCAAATGTGGACCCAGGCAGTTAAAACATCTGAGACATTGAAGTTTTAATCCCAAGTAAAAGAGATATTTGGACTTGAATATTATTTCAAACTAGGATTACCGGGGGAGACATTAGGGACTTGGTTTCGGGTCCGAGCGAATTGCCTGCCACTAAAAAATAGAAAAAAGAGTATTTGAAAGAAAAAGGGTGGCCCCAGATACAGATGTGGATTACTCTTGCCCCAGATGTAACCTTGGTATTGAGGATGTGGCCCATATTCTCGCCGAGTGCCAGCAACTTTCTCTTTTAAGGGGAAAGTATTTTGAGGGTGGTAACTTGAAGTTCCCGAGGATCCTGCAGACGACTGTAAAAAGGACAATCAGGCAGTTATGTAAATAATTAATTGAAGCGTTGACATCAATGAGTGATATTTATGTTATTTTTCTTGTGGAGTGTATTTAAGAATACTGTATGGCCTGTTTTTTTGGCTTATAATAAATTATTATTATTATTATCATTATTATTATATGTGCGTTAATTGAACCTCTCCATAATTGCTTGGCTATTTGCGTATTTTTACCTATTTATTTGTTTTGTTGTCCGTTGTTTTTTTCTCTCTTATTTTTAATTAATGATCCTTTAATCGGAATAAATACTGGGCACTTGTTAATTAAACGAAAAAAGTTGATTAACTTGTTGATTAAACCCAGGAAGTGAAGTTAGGTTATTCCTAATGAAATATAACCTTCATATAACCTTTATTTCATATAATAATAGAATTTGAGCTATATATTTGCATACTAGGGGGGGGTTAATATATTTGTACATCACCCCTAACCTTACCCCCCCCCCCCCCGAATGTGCAAATATATAGCCCTAATTGTACAATTCCAATGCATTGTATCATCTGTCACTTGTCTTTGTGGCTATGAAACCGGTTTTCTAAGATCTAAGCGTAAATCTTAAGTGTGTTTCGTTTAATTCACAAGTACCAAATATTGTATTGAACAAAAAAGTATATACACTTTTTTTACAGATAGAAGACAAACAAGCCATTTACTGTTATTCGACACTTAGTCACGTCATCGCAGATCGGGAGGTTCGGGAAGTGAGGCAAAACGTCGGACTATTGTACAAAGATAACGATTTTGAGGTTGGTACCGCATTGTTTGGTTGTACCAGTATAATAAACCTAGAGAACTTGCTTGTATTTTTCTGTGGTAATATCCAAATCCCTCCCGTAAAATTTTCCTATGCGTGCATATGATATGATATTAAAGAAATATGATTATTAAAGTTATCACTGGGGCTTATATTGCTATTAAATAACTTAAAACTAACATTAAAACTTAGCTAACAGAAATATTCTGTATATGAAAGGGGCTGTCCCCTCCTCAACGCCTCCCTATTTACGGTAAAGTTTGACTCTTTCTCACAACTTAAATTTTTGAAACAATAAAAATTTTAGCGTAAAGAGCGAGGCTTTAAGGAGGGGACATCCCATTTCATATACAGAATAATCTCTGTTCGTTTTAAGTTTTAATGTCGCTCCTTACTTTCAGTAAAAAAAACTTGTTTTTTTTATTTAATTTCTGAACGTTTTTTAATTAATGCAGGTTTTGATTTTTGCTCACCGTACATGAATAATTAAAACAAAACTTGCATATTAATTTTACTTTTTTTGGTTAAATGGCTCTCTCGAAAGTTGTTTAATTTTATTTACGAACGTTTTTATTAGTAATAAATATACGTAACTTACGAATTAACTTACGTAACGAACTTCTATATTCATATATTTTTAATACGTATATTAGGGGGTTCGCCCCCAAGTCAATACCTCGTTCTTTACGCTAAAGTTCAAATTTTGTTCCAATTCTTTAAAAATTACCCCTTAATCACAAAGGCTGTTAATTAGAATAAATAGGTCTTATGAAATTATTAAAAAAAATTAGCGTAAAGAGCGAGGTATTGACTAGGGGGCGAACCCAATTATATACGTAATAATTTATGTTCGTTTTAATTTTTGAGGTTGCGCTTTCTTTCAGTTGAAAAACTAGTTTTTTTTTTATTTAATTTCTGATCGTTTTTTTAAATAATGCAGGGAAATCTGGCACCCCCTTCATAGTAATGTCCCTTCCCCCATAAAAACTTCCTCCATGGAAATATCATCCCACGTAACCCCCCCCCCCCGAACTACCAGAAAAAATACCCCCCCTGAAAACGTTTGTATACTTCTCAATAACCAAGACTATATGTTAGCATTGGGCAAAGTTCATAACTTGCAGCCCTTCCCCCGGGGAGTGTGGGGGATTCAGTCATCCGCCAAGACATAGTTATTATATTTTTCAACCATGCTGAACAAAAAGGCTATCTCAAATGATCGGGTAACTTTGGTAAAAAATGAGCGTGGGAGGGGGCCTAGTTGCTCTCCATTTTTTTTGGTCACTTAAAAAGGGAACCAGAACTTTTAATTTCCGTTTGAATGAGCCCTCCTGCGATATACTAGAAACACTGGGTTGATACGATCACCCCTGGGAAAAAAAAAAAAAAATAAAATAAATAAAATAAACACGCATCCGTGATCTTTCTTCTAGGAAAAAATACAAAATTCCACATTTTTGCAGATAGGAGCGTGAAACCTCTATAGTAGGGTTCTCTGATACGCTGAATCTGATGGTGTGATTTTCATTAAAGTTCTATTACTTTTAGGGGATGTTTCTTCATCCTTACTTCAACGAAGTTCAACCAGGACTGATAAATAAAATGATGAGAGAGGATGAATTCATTCAAACGAAATAAAATGAAATTATTAACTGCAAGTTTTCAAAGCTAATCTTGCTTTTTTAGCAGCTAGTCTTAAAGGCCTTTTTGTAACGGGTTCAATACTATTGTCAATTGGTTTAATAAAATATTTTGTTAGATCATTTTTAATTAAATTTGAGTATAAAGAATCCAGTGAATATTCTCCTAAGTCCCTATTTAAGGAAATATTTTTATTTATTTTGAGCCTAATTTCGATTGATTCCCAGACCACCTGTTTTATCCCCAAATCACTACTAATGAGAGAAGATTTTTCAAAAAGTATTTTGTGGCCGGGATTATCAAATATATGGATAGCTAAAGCAGAATCAAAGGGGTTATTAGAATTATTAGCAATTAACGCTTTGTCTATGTCTTCTTTATGCTGGTGTATCCGTTTTTCTAGATTCTGATGAGTTCTGCCAACGTAGTAATTGCCACAATCGCAGGGTATTTGATAAACCCCTCTTTGGCGAGTTGTACTGAAGACGGCCCTTGGACATAGGGCCGAAATATTCACCGATTTAAATTGCACTGTCTTGGAAAAAATTTCCCTATTGTTTTTAAGTTGTGTTTGTTTGATATGGAAAGGCAGTGTGGTCTTCGTCAATATCTGTATATATATATATATATATATATATATATATATATATATATATATATATATATATATATATATATATATATATATATATATATATATATATATATATATATATATATATATATATATATATACATGGGCGTAGGCAGCATTTGGCAGCATATTGTCTAGGGGGGGGCAGTCGATAGTGTGATGGAGTTTTATCAACTGCTTTTTCCAAACCATCTGCTTTTTCAGCCTTATCTAATGTCAATTTGAAGGTCTAGGGGGGGGGGCAGCTGCCCCTCCCTACGCCTATGTATATATATATATATATATATATATATATATATATATATATATATATATATATATATATATATATATATATATATATATATATATATATATATATATATATATATATATTTAATTATTAGTATATTTTAAGAGTATTAGTATATTAATATAAATTTGGTTGACGCTTCGTCTCCCTTTTCTAAACCCACTCGTTTCTTCTCTTAAACCTATATCCACAGCATTTCTTAGTCAATTCAATGCCATCATGCTAAGTAACTTGCTTCCTAGAGAAATCGAACTAATTCCTAATTTCGCAACCACCGCATTTCAAAAATTCATTTACCACACTATCAGCACCTGAGACCTTTTGTAATCCTTTATTTAAGTATTTTGTAATTCTTTCAATACATTCTTTATTCCTCCACGCGAAATCATCATTCCTTCACCTTCAAATTGTCAATTTTTCATCTATTTTTTTTTTTTCTAAATCATTTCCTGCGACTTTATCTCGGTTAAAAACTTTATCAAAATGCTCCAACTACGATTAACATCTTATCAATTGAAGACTCCGTTCCTAATCTAAATGGGCTAAGTCCAGACTAACTAATACTTCTCAGTTTCTTAAAATGGCAGTACAGTATCTTACCATTATGTCGTCTGACTGCATGTTAAAGATCATTGGCAATTTTCCTCATGGCCTGCATTTCACCCCATTTCACATCTCCTTAATTAATTCTTTAATGCCTTTTCTATTTCCCTTACTTTTTTGCGTATTCTCGTGTGATCTGTCCTTCAGACACTTTGTACAAATTCCTTCTCTCCTTTAACCTTTTTAAAAATTTCACTAATACTCCAAGTGTTCTTTCTAACTTTCCTCTCTAAGCACTTTTCACTACTTGACGACCAATTTTTTAAAATTATTCCATCTATTATCTATATTGTCAAATTCTTAACTCTCCATTTCATATCCAACTGTTCCTGGAAAGTACCTTTCAAATTCTTATCATGGAGTCTGTCAACGTCATAAATGGCTTGAAGATAGTTACATATACCAAATATCATCTTTAACCAATTCTAGTCACCATTAGACGGTGGTGTTTACATTAAACATCAGGAACAACACTCATATGTACCCTATTGTCATCAATCCTTCCTATCTTCAATTTACAATAACATAATCAACAAGTTTGGCCGTCTTACCGTCATGTGGGTACCGTTTTCATATATGGGTAATTTTATGGTCACAGAAACGGGGGGAAAGCAGCCAAAAAAGCTAAAAATATATAGGACTAAACAGCTGAAGAAGGTTTAGCCGTCCACGCGTAATTGTCATTGGGAATCAAAAGACTCTTCATGTTTAAATTTTTACGAACTAAACCCTTGTGAAGTGTATCACGGTTCAATGTAGCAATACATATGAAAATGTTCAACTCCCCTAAAAATTTGAAAATTGAGGTTTTCAGGAATTAATATACCTAAGATGAGTCCAGGCGACACTTTTTCTATTCCATGGTACGTTCAAAATGTAGCCCTAAGGCAGGCACGTACGAAGAAATTTGTTTTTTAAGGGGAGGCAAATCGTGAGATTTCGGGGGACAGGCCTGGATCCCCCCCCCCTGCGTACGTGCCAGCCCTAAGGTACCCCGTAATGATTTTTCTTTGTCAATGCCCAGCTTCTGTTAAAACCCATTTTTTACTATCTAACATGGACTTATAATTACGAATTATGATTCAAAGTTTATTTGCTCGGAAGAAAGAGTGGGTTTCCGTGAAACATTATGCCGACTACTACCTGCTACCACATTTTTGTGGTATTTGTGGTCTTCAAGTAATTCAATACTTTGTCTTTATTTTCGAGTTTTAATAAAGGGTAAACAAGCTTATCATTTGATTGCGTCTTCATTTGGCTTAGGATGTTTTTTAAAGTAGCAAGGATAATGAAATTGAAATCGGATTGTTTAAATTGAATAAATAGAAATTGAATAAACAGAAATTGGATAATGAAATTGAAATCTGAATGTTTAAATTGGATAAATGGAAACTTACACAGCCATATGCGCCTTAAAAAGTTAGGAAATTTTGGGAATTTAATTTTTAATGAAAAAGGGCTTAATATGCAGTTTAATTTATCTATCTGTAACAGATTATTTTGCAATTTCCTATTTTTAAATTAATTTCATTTTTATTTAATAAATATTTTTTATTGAATCCCCTATTTGCTTGTTATGTCAAATGCTAAAGTAAAAAAAAGCCTACTTCTGGGCTTTAAGTAAAGGTTGCAGCTTTAGAGCAGGCCTACCACAGAAAATATTTACTTCACCAATAATTATTTCCTTAACTCCTGGAGAATTTCGCTTTTCTATAATTATTTTTCCTCCCTCGTTCTACCTCAAGAAAAATCCCCATTTTCATCCCAATGGAATTTTGCAGAGAAAGATATAGGAGAAATCTTCTCCCTTGTATTATTGAAATTTTAAATTAGTAAATCTTCCCATTCCCCCACCCCTTTTGACCATTCAGTGTATACTTTATTGTCATTTGAACCTTCTGTTTTATT
This sequence comes from Artemia sp. Qi Xiang Cuo, assembly GCF_049724085.1. Classification (NCBI taxonomy): domain Eukaryota; kingdom Metazoa; phylum Arthropoda; class Branchiopoda; order Anostraca; family Artemiidae; genus Artemia; species Artemia sp. Qi Xiang Cuo. The sequence continues at coordinate 5,588,862 of NC_142814.1, forward strand.
ATCTTTTATATATTTTATTATTTTCTTATATCTATTTAAATTTATTATTTGAACCTTCTATTTGTGTAGTCAATGTTTGAATAAATTCTTTAAAAAAAGAACTTAAAAAACGAAATTTGCGCCATAAATCATCAAAAAATGAGCTTAAAGCACATGCCACCAAACACCTTAAGAAGTCGTAGCTTTTCTTTGAAGGTGTAGTTGCCTTTAGGAATCAAAAGATTGTTAATTTTCGAAGTTTTGGGCGAAAGGCGTCAAGTTTGATTAATTAGTTTCGCTGACTTATTCTTACGGTTCGCATGACAATAGTGACGAAAATAAGGCTAAGAAGCCCTAAGAGAGAAATGTGGTTTTTATTCATTTTAGACCTAGGATGGTTCCAAAGGGGGGGGGAGGCAAAAATTATTTTCTTTCATGTCCTTAGCACTTTAATATTTATTCGTTAGATACAAAATTTGTCATGTATAATATTATTCTATTTAAAATTTTAGTTCTTTCGATTCTGAGTTTCATTTTAATATAATGTTTTAGTATTCTAGATTTTAATATCTAATAATTTTAATTTTAATTTTTTTCGAAGGAACTTGGAGGTTAACCATTTTCTTAAGATCGAATAAAACTAATCATAGTTTTATGAAAAGCTATTAAAGCTTATGCAAAAGCTTAAAAGAAACATAAAACAGTGTCAAACAAAATAACACTAAGAGATAAAAAGAGAAAAAACAGGTTTATAAGTTTTAGCTTTTTGAAACAAATCATTGAATTATTCAGTAAGTATTAAACAAAGCAGTGCCGGCAGAAAAAGAGAAAAAACATATATTTTCAACTGTTTAAAGTCTCTCTTTCAACAATTGTTTTTCAACGTCTTTATCTAGATTTAAATCTCTAGGCCTTCCATTGATTTTTGCCTATGAGTTTTGGTATCCAGAATGTATCCAGCTCAATGGTGTCCTTAAGAGATTGGTGATTGAGTGAAACCAGGGTCCTTAAGGGATTGGGAGTCATAGGTATACTCTGCTCTTTAAGGTTCGAGGTTGACAACTAAAAAAAAGTTTTTTCAAAATTCGGGCCCTGTAAGCTATGGATTTTAGAAACCTTTGAATCTTTGGGAACTGGACATCGGACTGGATCCAGTTCGAATAAATTCGAAATGGATCGAATTTATTGAAACCCAAGTCGAATAATAATATGGATGATATAACAGAAGAGCTCTTGGGCGCTTATTCTCGACTTTGTCTGATCATTCTGTACTTAATTTTTCGGGTGTTCATTCTGTTCTTAATCTAAAGGATTTGAAAAAGATTAAAGTTACATACTTAAAATTTTGCGATTTTCTTCTTTCTCTGCCGCCATGGACTAGAAATTGGAATCTAGTTAAAACATTCTATGTTACGGATGTAACTCCAAAGCTCGGTGATGTACACAAAAAGCTTTCTGCAAATTCATTTTGTAATATTGGCCCTGACCATGGTCTTTTGCAGTTTTTACTTAGTAGAAATTAATTGCTAGTATTTTTTTATGCTCTTTTTTTCTCTCTTTTTATTATTATGTTTGTACTCCACTTGTACTAATTATTCTCTTGTATAGTTGTGGGTAATAAAATGATTGAATTGAATTGAAATAGAGTACAAAGAGATAGTAAGGAAGGATTTAAAAGGAATTGGGGAATCTAACCTAGCCTTTCACCATTTAACCTTGCATAAAACTGAAAAAGTTTATTGGCAACGCTGACTAAATCCAAGGAGGAAAAAAATAGGTAATTTGGACATTCACCGGTGACTCGATATTCACCAATTTCGGACATTCACAGTAACATATATATTATGTTACTGTGTAACACTATTGCAAATAATTTTGCGATTATATTATTTTATATATATAAAATAATTGCAAAAAATAAGTTTTAAAAAAATCACAGACACATTTTATACATCTTGCCCTGTTACACTTTTATGTCTTTCATTTCAAGAAAACCCAAAAGTTAATGTTAAAAGGTTTCAGGTTGAGTGTTAAATGGTCGCAATTTTCTAAATTAGGCTGTAATCTGATTAAAGGTTTTTTTATTCAAGGATTTGAATTTACTTGTTTAGAAAATGGGGCTTATTGACCGGAAGGAAAATTAGTCCGACGAATAATTTTAAACTGTCAATCAAACTAGAAGTCAAAGAAAAGCGTCTCCTTCAATTAAGGGGAAAATTAAGGAGAAATTTGTTCTGAAATTGTTACGAATCATGCTGGGCAAAATTTGATAATTGAAATGTTACAAGGAAAGCTAATTTTAAGTAGGAAAACTAATTAAATAGCATTTTGGACAGTAAGGCTAGAATGGGAAAAAATGAATGTTTAAACGTGTATTATTAAAATAGGTGAAATGCAATGCATATTTTTTTAGTTATTTTTGGGTAAAATTCAAAATAGTAATACCTCCATTATCTTAGAGATCAGTTGAACTAAGTTGATCGATTAGCTAGGAACTAATCAAGGTCCTCCACAGGACGCTAACCTTGGTTACTTGGGAAAAACTTTTTGCTACGTAAGTTAAACCTTCAGAAATTGTTTTGTGTGTTTCCAAAACAGAAACAACAAAGAATAATTAAAAAAGAATTTACAAACGAAATGTATCATACCTAAGCTGATCAGTATAAAAATTTAAAGAATTTATTCAAACATTGACTGCACAAATAGAAGGTTCAAATAATAGAAATAAAGGAATATAAAAAAGAATAAAAATAGAAGGTTCAAATGAAAATAAATTATACATTGAATGATCATCAAAAGAGGAAGGGGGGCTTACTAAATTAATATTTCAAAAATATAGAGGAACAAAATCTCTCCTATATCTTTCTCTGTAAAATTCCATTGGGATGAAAATGGATATTTTTCTTGAGGTATAACGAGGGAGGCAAAGGCTAAGGGAGGAAAAATAGCTATAGATAAGCAAAATTCTCCAGGGGTTAAGGAGATAATTATTGATGTAGCAAATATGTATTGTGGTAAGCCTAATCTAAAGCTGCGACCCTTACTTAAAGCCCAAAAGTGGGCTTTTTTCTTAACTTTAGCATTTGACATTACAACAAAATAGGGGATTTAATTAAAAAAATTCTATTGAATTAAAATAAATTAATTGAACAAATTGGAAATTGCAAAATTATCTTTTACAGATAGATAGAATAAAATTCATTAAATTCATAAAAATTTAATAAAATTCGTAAAATTAAGTTAAAATTTTTTTTTATTACTTTAGGAAGACTTAATTGACTTTGAATTTATTTTATTTATTTATTAAATCATTCGAAATAACATTCAATTCAGTATTATTTCGTATATGTGTCGTATTCCCTCGGGTGCTTATCGCAAAGTCTTAGAGAAACTTCTAAAACTGCCAAATTTCGTAAATTTCTAAAATCTTAAAGCATTTTTCAAAAGTTTCCTTCAAGAATTCAATTACTTTTCTTATCTGCTTAAAAGCGTCTTGAATAAATTAGTCTTTTGAGAATGTAAAAATATTATTTTTTAATGAGCTGTGTACTTGGTTAGCCCATTCAAAAGCTAAAAAAAAATTAAAAAATAAGCTTATGAAAGAAGCTTAAAAATCTCTTAGCCCTGCCAACGCAGTGAAACGCTAATCTAATCGAAAATCAAACAGAGAAGCTAATAAAAATCTCAGATAAAAATATCCGAAAAAAAACACTAAATTCTAAAAGTATACTTTAACATATCAATTTATCAAATGAAATTGATGCTTACTCTGTAACTTTAAAAAGACCCATGTTATTTTGTTATTTTCAACTACAATTCGTATTTGTCTGTCCAGAACAATACCGAATTGTTTCTTCCCTGTCTAGTATTTGCCAAAAGGTTCTAAGAAAAAAACTTTTTATTATAGTTTCGTAAATTTATTATATCTGAAAGCTTTTCTTGTAAGCTTGCCTTTAAAATTTTTCTAGCTTTTCCTTCAAAAATACCCGTTAAGACATCCCTCCAAAATTACTTTTGTTTCCCCCTTTTTCTGTCTAATATTTTCATGAATATTAATCGTGAAGATGTAAAAACGTAATTGATCAGGGTACTTTATAATGTAGCCTATTCTGAAGCTTAAAACCTGTAGAAAAAAAAAATCTTAAAATGCCAAGGACACTTAAATAAAAATAATGTTTGCTCCCTGTTTTAAAATTATTAATTTATTTAAAAATAATTTAAGCTATTTTAAAATAATTTCATTATATTTCTGCCCCCTGGGTTAATCTTAAGTCTATTTGTATATGAAAACTTCAATTTTGTGAGATTTTCTTCTGGGTTTAAATTTTTGCGATTTTTGGACATTACTATATTTTCATCAGTGTTGCCAAATGCAAAACATGATAATAGATAAGTAAAACTTATTAGTTGAATTTGACAACCGTAAAAAATAAACATTAACAATCTATTGATCCCCAATGACGTCGTAGCTTTCCTTCAAAGGACATCTACATCTTTTTAGGCAGTTTGATGCCAAATGTCTTCGCTTAGTTTTGTTGACTTTTTAACCCCATTTATTTTTTTTTAATATTTTTGGCTATTCCAAACTATGAAATTTTTAGGGCAATATCTAAGGCCGCATCCATGGGAGGGGTTTGGAGGTTTGATCTTCCTCCAAAAAAATGCTTGTCTGACGTAATGAAAATGCATACAATTTCACAATTTCGATGCGTTTTTCTAAGTTTTTTGTACCCCCTCCCCCCCAAAATAAAAATCCTGGATATGGCCCTGAATCCTGTATATTCCTTAGTACCATTTTAGTCTTTAAACATTTGAAACGTTGTCTGCCAACGTTTCTGCCATGGAAACGTTGAAACAACGAATACTACATCTTTAAGGAAAATCACAGATTCATAAGCTGTTTAGCGTCATATGTTTTTAACTTGTTTTTTACCCACATTTCTTTTTTGTAAATTCAGAATATTTAGAGCCATATATATATATATATATATATATATATATATATATATATATATATATATATATATATATATATATATATATATATATATATATATATATATATATATATATATATATATATATATATATATATATATATATATATATATATATATATATATATATATATATATATATATATATATATATTACTACTACTACTAACAATTCACCGCAGCACCAAGCCGCCTGAGGCCAACACAGCTACACACGCTCCTCCTCCACCCCAATCTATTCAAAGCCTCCCTTTTTACACCCGCCCACGAATTTCCCAATGCTTTTAAATCTTTCTTTATGACGTCCTCCCACCCCAGACGGGGACGACCTGCTTTCCGTTTAGCCCAAGATGGCTGGTCGAAAAGAACAGTCTTCGGCAATCTGTCATCCTTCATCCGAACAACGTGCCCTAACCACCTCACCCTTTCTTTCATTACAGCCCTAGAGAGCGGTATTGAACCACATTTTTCTTATAGCCTATTGTTTGAAATACGGTCAGTCAGCCGGGTACCCAGAACAATCCTTAAGCAATTTCTCTGGAAAACATCTAGCAAATCTTCATCCGCTCTTCGGAGCGTCCATGCTTCAGAGCCATATTTGACCACTGTCATCACTGTAGCTTCTAATATTATAATCTTGGTTTGCAGACTTATCTTCCTATTCTTCCAAACTTTTTTTAATTGTGAAAAAACACCCTCAGCCTTGGCTATTCTATTTTTAACATCTTCACTGCTCCCGCAATCTTTACTAATAATACTACCAAGGTAAGTGAACCTGTACACCTGATCAATCTTTCCGTTACCCAACGTCACCTTTTCATCTTCACTTATTCCTAGCCTTAGTGACTTAGTCTTCCTAACATTAATTTTCAAACCAATTCCAGCACTCTGAACTCGCAAAACCTCTAAAACTTCATTCATTTTGCTCACACTTTCATCTAGGATGCTTAAATCATCAGCATAATCCAAGTCCAGGAGACTTTTTCCTCCCCATTTGACTCCGTGGTCTCCCATTGCCTTTCCTGTGCTCCTTAAAACAAAGTCCATCAAAATAATCCATATAAAGGGGGATAGAAAACAACCCTACCTAACACCTGATTTAACATATAACTAGCTGCTAACCGTATTTCCAACTTTAAATGCAGCTGGGTTACTCTCTTTTATAGCATTAGTTACTTTATGGTATTTGTTTTGTATACCATACAAGGATAATAACTTTGGTAAATCCTTTCTATCAACAGAATCGTACGCTCGCTCATAATCTATAAAACTGAAGACCAAAGGTGTTTGACAACTCAGGCACTTCTCAATTATTAGCCTAAGGGTGAAAATTTGGTCGACACATCCTCTACCTTTTCTAAAACCGCACTGCTCTTCTCCTAAAACTTATCATATTACTGAGTAATTATCATATTACTAAGTAATTTGCTACCTACAGAGACCAGACTAATGCCTCGATAATTACCACCCTCACTTTTATCACCTTTCTTATGAAGTGGCTTAATTAAGGTTTTCCTAAAATCGTTAGGTACTTCCCATTTTTCAAAAATCATATTCATAATCTTCAGTAACTTATTTCTAACCTCAGAGCCACCATATTTAAGAAACTCATTTACTACCCTATCAGTATCTGAAACCTTATTACTCATTCATCCTTTGAGTACTGTTGCTAATTCCTCCTCACAAAACAAATCTTCCTTCACATCCAAGGTATCACAAACTTTTTCATTTTCCTCTATATCTGTACCTGCAACTCTATCTCGGTTAAGCAAGTTCTCAAAATCTTCGGCCCATCTCTCTTTAGTTTTTTCCTTATCGCTAATTGTGACCCCACTCCTATCTTTAACTGGGACAAGTACGGATTGACTACTCCCTCTCAATTTGTTAACGTGCCAGTACAAAATTTTACTATTATGCCGTCTAGCTGCATCTTCCAGATCCTCAGCAATTTTCTCCATGGCCTCCACTTCACACCTCCTTAGTTCATATCTTAATGCTTTCTCCACTTTCTTTACATTTCTTTTGTTTTCATACGATTTATCACTCAGATAATTCTTGCACAAGTCCTTTCTCCTTTCTATTAAACATAAAGCTTTTTCACTAATATTCTTAGCTGCAGTTCTAGCTTTCTTCCCTAATACACCTTCAGCAACTTCAAAAATTATTTTTCTAAAATTATTCCAACCATCTTCCACATTATCAAATTTGAAACTCTCAAGTTTAGTATTCAACTGTTCCTGGAAAGTTTCTCTCAAATTCTCATCCTGGAGTCTACCAACATCATAACTTCCCGGGAGGTAGTTACCCTTCCGATATTTCAGTTTTAAATTAACCCTTGACCCTACTAGATGGTGATCTTTACTTTTAACATCAATAAAGGCACTCCTATATACACTAGTATCTTGTATTGATCCTGCCAGTCTTCGGTTTACTATAACACAATCAAAAAGGTTTGCTGTCTTACCATCACGTGAATACCATGTTAACTTATGAGCCATTTTATGATCAAACACCGTATTGGTTATAACTAGATTGTTAAACCTACAACATTGCAAAAGTCTGTATCCATTACTGTTTTCTTTTCCTACACCAAATTTACCTAGGCTGGGATACCATCTATCCCTATTTCTACCAACCTGGGTTTTAAAATCTCCGAGTAATATCATATTTCTTCCTGGGACCGTGTCTATTTGCTCTTGTAACTGTAAGTAAAATTCATCTGAGTCACTAGTATCTCCGTCAGTCAGTTCTACAGGGGCGAATACTACTGTAACTGATACCCTGAACTTTCTAGTCATAAAATGAGCAACTAATATTCTGTTATTTATATTTTCCCAGCCTAAACAAGACATAGCAGCTTCCTTATTCATCAGGAGCCCTAATCCCTGACTATGCACCCCATCGTTCCTGCCTGAGTAAATAAATTTTATATCACCTAATTTCATGCTTCCTACCCCTCGGAAATGAGTTTCTGAAACTCCTACTAAATCCAGTTCGAATCGTCTGAATTCGTCAGTCATAATGTCGATACGATAGTCATTTTTTAATGTCGTAACATTCGAAGTTCCAATTTTCATGTTCTTTAAATCTTTGAAATTATTTTCGCCTCAGGAAAAGCAATGATCCCGGATACCAATGCAGGACGGGGGTCACATATCTTCTCAAGTCTACACCGAAGTGCTTAAGCCGGCTTAGAACCGGACAGCAAGAAGTCCCTGGGACCTCCATGAATGAACGCTTTGTGCAATCCTGGGCCCATCTTGGTCACAACATGGTTTTCAGCACTTGGCGATGCTCTTCTATCAACAAGAGTTGAAATGCTGCACAGACAGTCTCAAGCCTATTACCTCCGACTCATTGTATATTCATGCCTTCAAATATTTTGCTGCTACGAGGAGGCAACCCATAGTAGATAAATTAGCTAGGAAGAGGTTTTTCAGTCCGAAAACGCCCATCAAATCATACCAAGCCCAGAAGAATTTTGCATTAGTCAGAGTTCTGTGGAAATACTGTTTTACTCGCTAGGGCATAAGGTTAGTAAAAGGTACCTCTCTTCGATTTAAGGCAGCGTTTGCTGCAATGTCCTAAGTCTTACGAGCGCACGAAAAGTGTCGAGACAATCCTGCGCAGGGGTCGTTCTTCATATATATGTACCTTGAATCTAGTCGCAGGTGTTCTTCAGTAATAGATCCTCCCGTACTGGTGTTCTGCATCACCATGCATTTTAACCCATTACTGGGAGCAGGTTTGTAACTCATGGGACTTGTGGAAAAACCAGTGGGCCCTTTTGAGTGTACATTTGAGGGGCCTTCTTCTTCCTCCGCCTGTATTTATGACCCCGGGCGAGGGTGCACCAGTTTCTATTATGGGCCACCAGGGACAAGGGCCCCCCTTGGTCCGTGCCTCCTATGGAGGTACCCTACATATCTGTAGGGCGTTCCCCTATCGCCACATGGGGACGCGCTGAGTGGCCTGGGGGAGGCCAAATAAACTGACAAGTCTCCTAAAACTTATTCTACATTTTTCAACACAGGCTTGGTCCGTGCCTCCTATGGAGGTTATTCCCCAAGGGTAGATCTGGCCCTTAGTCCCAATTCCATCCAAAAAGGACTGAGGACTCAGAATGTGTTTCGTGACTTACGCTGTTTTTTTTAAACTTTTTTTCTTAATTTGCCAGGTACTTATTGTAAAAAATATATGCAAGAATAGACAATTGAAAATTGTTTTAAATTATTTGGAAACGTCAAAAAGGTTTGAGTCCTGATTTTGATGGTTATTTGGTATAGAACGGGGGTCAGTGGCGTGACTCTTTAAGCTTAACCAGAGTCAACCCAGCTCCTCAAGTGGGAATAGAGTTGACCGCAAGGTCCCCAGTCTTGCAGGTACCCCGAAAAGGTCGAGGCAGAGTCAAAGCTCTTTAAGCTTAACCAGAGTCAACCCAGCTCTAAGTGAGTACCTGGAGAAATGTGGGGAAAATAAGCAGGAAGGGTGTTTGAAAGCATGTAATTGCTGGTCCCCAACCCCATCCTCCCTCCATTTTCACTTCCTGGCTGAAGGGCCATGAAACGAGGATCAGCACCGCCGGTAGAGACTGTAAAATCCAACTCTGTATTCCTTTACCTTGAAATTATTTAATATGAGTTGTAATTTAAAGAAAAAATCACCCGGGTCAAAGTAATATTACAAAATAATATAAATAATATAATAAATCCTATATAATATAATAAATAATATAATAAAAATTGTAATTGATCTGAATTGAAAATAGCTTAATTATTTTCTGCTTCTTTTTAAAGACCACTGTTAATTCAACTTAAAAATTAGAACCTTTGTAAACTACTACTACTACTAAAAACTCACCGCAGTACCAAGCCGCCTGAGGCCAAAACAGCTACGCACGCTCCTCCTCCATCCCAATCTATTCAAAGCCTCCCTTTTGCACCCTCCCACGAAGTTCCCATTTCTTTTAAATCTTTCTTTATGACGTTCTCCCACCCCAGATGAGGATGACCTGCTTTCCCTTTAACCCTAGACGGTTGGCCGAAAAGAAAAATCTTCGGCAACTGTCATCCTTCATCCTTTATCGTTCCGCACAACGTACCCTAGCAACCTCAATCTTTCTTTTGTAATAGCCCTAGAGAGCGGTATTGAACCACATTTTTCGTACAGCCTGTTGTTTAAATACGGTCAGTCAGCCGGGTACCCAGAACAATCCTTCAGTTTTTTCCTTTTTTAAAATTTCCTGACCGTCTTTTACTCCATTCTTCAAAAACTTTTCTTGTGGATTGGAATTAATAACACCGAAAGCACTCTTATTTTGAATTTTCTTCAGTACATACATATGCTACCGTGAATGTCCGAAATCTGGTTAATTTAGACATTCACCGGTGAATGTCCAAAATTTCCTTTTCTCTGCTTGGATTAAATTAGCTTTTGAAGTCAGCTTTTTGAGTTTTATGCGAGCTATGATGGTAAAAGTTAAAGTTAGGTTAGATTATGTTAGTTTAGGTTAGGTTAGATTGGGTTAAAAATATCAGAAATGGGTTAAAATACTAACCTAAGGTAACCTAACCCAACAGAACCCCACTTAACGAAACTTAATATAACCGAACCTAACGTGTCATCATCAAACCTTGCATTAAATTGAAAAAATTGACTGGCAACGGTGACTAATTCCAAGGAAAAAAAAGGAATTTCGGGCATTTACCGGTGAATGTCGACCTTAACCAATTTATACACTATCAGTGTCATTACTAGCCAAAATGTTAGGGAGGGGGGGCAAGAAATTTTACGGACTGGTTGGCCATTTTACCTATTGTTTTTTGTCAGTAGAATTAGCATAATATCCGTTTTGAATACAATACGTAAAATCACTGCAAGGGTCGGTAAAACCGCTGCATTTACCAACCGAGATTTAGATTTCGGTACATATCATGTCACCATTTTAATACTGATTATTTAACCAAATAGAAAGTTGTGGCACCATCTGTAAAATCACGGCAGGAGTCAGTAAAACTGCTGCGTTTACCGATCAAGTTTGAAATTTCTGTAGAAGGCACGTCAGTATTTTCGTGGTCTTTATTGAACTGAACAAAGAATTTTAGCGGTGTGGGAAAAATCGTGGCGCAAAGTTCCACGATTGTACCGATTTTTTTTTTACCGATTGACCAAAAACCAAATTTTCCTTCTTCTATTTAAATTTGAACCAAATTTGACCAAATTTTTCTTCTTCTATTTAAATTCCATAAGTCTTTTTATATTTTTTTTTTTTTTTTGTAAACCAATAATCAATATATTAAACATAGATTTGGCACGTGGGTATTAGTTTAAAACTTACAAGGAGCACTAAAGCTTCTAAACCATTTGACTAGCCAATTCTAAGCTAATCTTGACAGCTAGGGAGAGGGAGAGAAAATTATTTGGAGTCTTTACCTTTGGGGTTTGCACGGAAAAACTTTTATTCATTGGTTAGTAATGCTAATTAGTTGAACTTAGTTGAAAGATCTATAGAAATTTTAAATAGAGCAGAAGTAGAAAAGCTAGATGGCGTTGGTGCGAATATTTCTCGCTTTGTAGTATTTTAATTTTTTCTAGTTTCTATTGAACTCCGTTGAAATTATCTTAATTTATGCATTAGGAGGTTTTGTTTTAATTATTTTTATTTGCTTGTGCCTTTCATATTTATCTTTTTGATGTGTGCTTTTCAATTTGCATATCCTTTCTTTATTCATTTTTTTTTCAGTGCCCTCCAGTTTTGCTCTTTTAGTCCTAACACCAAAATTCGTATAAACCACACGAGGAAAAACTAGTCTAAGATTAATGAATTAAAAGGAGACTAACCCTTTATTATTTTAATTTTACTTCGTTTTTCTTCGGGGGCTGCTTCTGTTCCCCCAATTGTTTATATTACAATATTTTTATTATGTCAAGTTCTGCAACCGTTTTTCTATCCTCAGGTCTATATCCAGCTTCGTCGCTGCGATCCCTCTGCCATCTTTAAATGTATTTGCGGTATTATAGCTCGGGATGTGCATGAAGTTATCTTCATTTCCAATTGTGAGAGCCATCTAGGACGAGGAAAAAGCACGGCCCAGAATGAAGAAATGCTAGAAATTATGTATGAACAAATCATTTTTGGCCCTGTGAATATGAAGATACTAGAGTCCAAAAAAGGAAATGTAATCACGGTAAGCAGCGATTTTTTTTGTTGGGGGGGGGGGTGTTAATCAATAATAATTGCCTTGTAGCCTACCTTAGCTTTAGACTAGGCCTTTTAAGGCTCAGGAACTCTTATATATTATTTATCAACATAAAAAAAAATTTTGTAGACTAGTTCTTCCGGTTTTATTACATTTTAGTTCTTCCATAGGAAAATAACTTCTTTTTTTTGGGGGGGGGGCGCTTCGTTTTTTGGCCTCAGACAGTTGGACAAAAACCATAATAATTGGTGATCCATCATCCGCAAAACGTAGCAAAAAGTCATCTCAGTCATGGGCAGTCACTGCACTGATCTCCTCAAAGGCCACTTGGCCTTTAAAGAAGGAGGAAGGCACACGAGTCAATTAAGAACTAATTAATAAAAAAAAGAGAATTATAAAGTTACCCAGATAAAGAAGGAATAATAAAGAAACAAATATAGAAAACCAAGGCCGTATCCAGGAGGGGGGTTAGGGGGTTTGAACCCCCCCTTCCCCTACCGAAATGTTTGTCTGTCTCGTAAAACGTAACAAAAATGAACATAAACAAATTTTGGATGTGTTTTTTGAGGTTTTTTAGTGTAACCCCCCCCCCCAAAAAAATCGAGTAAAACCCCCTCCGAAAAAAAACCTGGGTACGGCCTTGAAGAAAACTAAATATAAAAGACTGTATCGACTCCAATCAGCCCCTGACAAAAACAAAAAATTAAAGAAAAGTCAAAAAAAATTTCATTTTTTTTTTACAAGCTAAATGTGTGAGATTCATGGGCGCCCATAGGGGGGCCAGGGGGGGGGCTCCCTCCCCCCTGGCTGAATGATGCTGCCTTATTTTTATATTTTTGTTCTGAGATTTCTATTATATAGCATTAAAAGCGCCAATTAGACGAGGTTTGCCCCCCTGGAATTCAGCTTATGGGCGCCCATGGTGAGATTTATGACCTACAAATTAGATCCCCGAGTCTTGTACTAAATTTCTTGAAAAGTCAATTAAGAGTTTCACTCGAAATGTTTAAATGATGTATAACAGCTTGGGAGAAAAAAGGTAAAAAAGGTAAAGGATACGGCACTAGACTCTTAAAGTCCAAATCGGCAGTGCTGATCTCCGTCTCAATGCCCTTGAGCCAGGAAGTGCAATGGGGGAATGGGGACCAGCCATATTTTGCTTTCGCACACCCTTTCTGCTTACCTTCCCCAAATTCTCCAGGTACCCATCTAGAACTGGGTCGACTTTGACTGAGCTTACAGAGTTACGCCACTGACCCCCGTCCCAAACCAAATAATTGGCTACACCAGGATTCGAACCATCGCTTTCAGACAAAGGATTTCAAATACACTGCACCAACCACTGCTTTGGAGCGCTTCTATTTAACTAGTACTACTATTACTGTCTAGTAACAGTAACAGTAACTAGTAACTAGTAACTAGTAACAGTTACTGTTACCAACAGTAACAGTAACAACAAATATCTAAAACACCAATCTGCCAAAGGGTAACACAGCTGTGCACGCTCCTCCCCCATCCCAATCTATTTAAATCTTCCGTCCTTACCCTCTTCCATGGAGCTCCAACTGTCTTTAAATCTCTCCTTGTGACATCTGTTCACCTCATTCAAGGAGGACCTGTTTTTCTTTTGACTCCAGACGAGTGGCCAAAATGAACAGTCTTTGATGACCAGTCATTCTTAATCCGTAAAGCTATCTCAACCGTCCTTTGATTATAGCCATAGAAAGTGGGATTGAACCACCTTTTTTGTGAAGCTTGTTGTTTGATATAGGGGTACCTCAAACGTTGTGGCGTTTTGCAAAAAGAGCCTACGTCCAGTTTTTTTCCGAAAATGGATTAAGAATAGGGTTCGAAAGAACTTGAAGAGATCTATCAATTGGTATATTCAAAATGTTAAAATCTTTAATTCTGACTGAGTTATAAAATTGTTATATAAATTAATATTTAAATCAATAAATTAATATATAGTTATATAAGCTATTTAAATGGTTCTAAAGAGCATAAAAAAGAGTGCAAGTCCATTTTTTTTAAGCAACGAAAAATTCAGCAATTTGGACATTTTCAGCGATCAAAAAGTTAACTAGGTTAAAAAGTTAATTACGATCAAAAAGTTAATTACGATCAAAAAGTTAATTACGATCAAAAAGTTAACTAGGAATCATTCTTTAAAGTTTCAAGTTTCTTAAATTCTGATTTGTGACAAAGATTTTTAATTTTGCGTTTTTATTTTCATTTTTCTCTCCTTTAAAATTAGAAAAAATGGACATTAGGACCTTTTTGAAAAACGCAACGGAACTATTTGCAGAAAATTCCTCTGGAAAACACTTAAGAAAATCTTTCTCTGCCTTTCAAATCACCCACGTTTCAGAACCGTACTTGATCATTCTCATCAAGGCCATATCCAGGGAAGTTTTTCGGGGGGTGGGGTTACAGAAAAAAAACTAAAAAAAGCGCATAAAAAACTTGTTTATATCCATTTTTGTTACGTTTTTACGAGTCAGACAAAAATTTCGGGGGGGGGGGGGGGGGTTAAAACACCGCTACCCCCTAAAACATTATATGTAACACACTAGGCATGCAGACCCGCTATACTTTACCCTAACCCCCCTCAATGTGCGAATATATAGCCCAAATTTGGCTCTAAAGTATTATATTTGTATTTTACTTTGGTATACTTCATTAGGATTGAGTGCCAGAGAAACATATTACAAGAATATCAGGTAGGGGGTATATCATACAAGTACCAAATTAAGTTTTGGAGAAATTTGAATTCAAATTTTCTAAGAAACTCAGAAAAAAAATAATATTAAATCCTTAGCTTATAAATTAGGAATTCTGGTTTGTATTATGTTTCTACTATTTATTAGATATAATAACTATACAGGTTAACATTTAGTCGCACAAGTTAAACACTTAGTTTAACACAAGTTAAAGGAAAGGGTCTGAGTATTTTGTGGGGTGGAGGAGGGAGTGGCAAAATACAAAAACCCTTTTTAGACCACCAGTTTTCAGATTATTGAAAATGGAGTCTTTGGACCAATACCGGGGGATCTTCACTACAGGTGGGAGCACAGGCTAGCGAGTGTCTCTTTTTTCCTTCTCGCTTTGAAAGAAGAAACTACTGCTACTGGAAACTCATCAAAGTACCAAGCCACCTTGAAACTAACTATTCCTCCCAATTTTGAAGCTTCACTTTTTACTCCCTCTTGGGAGTAGCTCTTGGGAGTAGCTCCCTCTTGGGGAAGCTCTAGTTTTATCCTGTTCAAGGACGTCCGGCATTTCTTTGCAAGTAATGGAGTTTAGCACGAATGAGCTAAACTTTAGATATGGTTTATGAGTATCTTTTCTTTTATGATTTATAAGATTTTTTTCATGGTTTATGATTCATAAGATTTTTTTTTCTGTTTCCAACCTCAAAGAAAAAGGCGGGGCTATTTTAAATATTTGACCTCTCTTTGACTTTAAACTTCTGACTCAAAGTATTTTCGTTCTTTTTGCTGGCTTATATTTTCACAAAGAAGAGCCAATCAAGTTCAATTTAATGTTCTAATCTTTCTATTGGCTTAAAAGTTCACAGGAGAGCCAATAATGATTAAGATGGGCGGGGTTATTTGGCCTTCCTCTCAGACGCACACAAGGAATAATTCCATTGGCGTGTGAAATTACGTCATAAACGTTAAACCAATGAAATTAAAGTATACGATTTACAATGGAGCTATCAGAAAGTAGTTTCTAGTTTTCTCTTTGTATAAGCTATTTCAGGGTCTCGTATTTAAGGTCCATTCAGATATTACACCATTTTTTGAAACTTCCAAGCATTGAGAGCTAATCAAATTTAGACTTTTCTTTGAGTGCTTAAAGAGCTCAGATGCGCAAAACTCATTACGAATTTTTGCTGCTCCTGAAGCCAGTTTAAGCGTTCAGATTACTGAATGTGAACTGATGATTTTAAATTGGCTCTTTTTGCGATTAAATAAAAAAAACAAGTTTTTTAAACTGAAAGTAAGGAGCGACATTAAAACTTACAACGAACAGAAATTATTCCGTATATGAAAGGGGCTGTGCCCTCCTCAACGCCTCGCTCTTCACGCTAAAGTTTGACTTTCTCACAACTCTTTTTTTTAAACAATAAAAATTTTAGCGTAAAGAGCGAGGCGTTGAGGAGGGCACAGCCCCTTTCATATACGGACTAATTTCTGTTCGTTTTAAGTTTTAATGTCACTCCTTACTTTCAGTTTAAAAAACTTGTTTTTTGTATTTAATTTCTGATCGTTTTTTAGTTAATGCAGCTTTTATTTTGGCTCGCCGGCATTGAATAAGTAAACAAAATTTACATAAAAAATTTACTTTTCCTTTGCTAAACGGCTGTCTCTAACTTTGGTTCTGACGTAATTTACAAATTAACTTACGTAACAAACTTCTATATTCGTATATTTTTCTTCTGGCAAAAAATACACAGTTGCAGATTTTTGCAGATGTGAGCTTGAAACCTATGTTATAGGATTTTCTGATACGCCGAATCTGACGGTGTGGTTTTCATTAAAACTCTTTCACTTGTAGGGGATGTTTCCCCCTCTTTAAAAAATCAGGTAAATTTTCTCAGGCTTGTAGCCTTTGATGAGTAATGCTAAACTTAATAAAATTCATATATTTAGAATCAGCATTATAAGCCCATTCTTTTGATACATTTATTGACATCAAAGTTCCATGTTTAAAAGTTTCGATTACTATTGAGCCGTATCGCTTGTTTTTTTATTGTTTTTTTTTATTACGTATATGTTATCACGTATATGATGGGGTTCTCCCCTTAGTCAATACCGCGCTCTTTACGTTAAAAGTTAAAAAAAAAATTTAATTCACAAACCCCTGAATCACAAAGGCCGTTTAATTAGAATAGATAGCTCTTTTAAAAGCACTAAAAAAAACTGTTGCGTAAAGAGCGAGGTATTGACTTGGGGGAGAACCCCCTCATATACGCAATAATTTATGTTCATTTTAAGTTCTAATGTTGCTTCTTACTTTCAGTTGAAAAAACTGGTTTTTTTTTAATTTAATTTCTGATCGTTTTTTAAATAATGCTTGGAAATCTGGCGCCCCCTTCATAGAAATGTCCCTTCCCCCAAAGAAACATCCTCCACGGAAAGATTCTCCCGAGTAACCCCCTCCTCCAGCCCCCCCCACCAGAAAAAAAATCTTCCTGAAAAATTCTGTATACATCCCAATAAACAAAAAAATATGTAAGCAATGGGCAAAGTTCATAACTTGCAGCCCTTCCCCTGGGAACTGTGGGGGATTAAATCATCCTAAAAGACATATTTATTAGATTTTCGACTATGCTGGACAAAATGGCTATCTCAAAATTTTAATTGAGTGACTTTGAGAAAAAAATGAGCGTGGGAGGGGGCCTAGTTGCCCTCCATTTTTTTTTCACTTAAAAAGGGCACTAGAACTTTTAATTTCCGTTCCAATGAGCCCTCTTATGATATTCTAGGACCACTGGGTCAATACGATTACCCATGGGAAAAAAAACAAAAAAAAACAACAAATAAACACGCACCCGTGATCTTTCTTCTGGCAAAAAATGCAAAATTCCACATTTTTGTAGATAGGAGCTTGAAACCTCTACAGTAGGGTTCTCTGATACGCTGAATATGATGGTGTGAATTTCATTAAGGTTCAATAACTTTTAGGGGGTCTTTCCCCCTTTTTTCGAAAATCAGCCAAATTTTCTCAGGCGTGTAACTTTTGATGGGTAAGATTAACTTTGATGAAATTTATATATTTGAAATCAGAATTAAAGTCTGATTCTTTTGATGTACCTATTGGTATCAAAATTCCGTGTTTTAGAGTCTCGGTTACCATTGAGCCGAGCCGTTCCTTACTTACAGTTCGTTACCACGAACTGTTTGATCCTGCATTGCCAATATTAGAAAGTTCAATTGAGTGCAACTTTAAAAATAAAATTAAAAGTCCATTGTGAAAAGCGCTCGAAATGTGCTTCTGTCTAAACAGATAAGAGCATTGCTTAAACTAATTCAATGAGTGATTCTACACTTTTAATATTAGAAAGTTCAATTCAATTTAGCTCTAAAAATAAAATTAAAAGCTGTTTTGAAAAGCACTCGAAATGTGCTTCAATGCATAAAAAACATCTAGTTTAATAGTGACGTAAAATAAGTATGCGCAATTCAGATTACTATGAGAGAGCATTATCAGCTAAACTAATTCAATAAATTATGCTACACTATAAATACTAGAAAGTTCAAATAAGTATAACTCTAAAAATAAAATAAAAAGCCATTTTTGGAAGCACTGGAGATGTGCTCCAGTCTACAAAAAATGTTTAATTTGAAAGTGGGCTTAAAATGCGAATACAAAATTAAGACTACTAAATGAGAGCAAATGACCTCAAATTAATTCAATGGGCGACGGTACACTTTCAAAATTAGATAGTCCAATTGAGTGCAACTTAAAAGAAAATTAAAAGTTTTGAAAGGACTGGATATGTGCTCCATTCTATACAAAATATCTAGTTTAAAAGTGGACTTAAAAATACCTATGCTTTTCATAATATGACCGTTACTATTTAAAAATTCGATAAAAAAAATTCAGCTGAAAGTCAAAATCAACATTAAAACTTAAAACAAACAGAAATTATTCCGTATCTGGATGACTGCCCCTTCCTTAACCCCTACGTTAAGGACTGTCCCTTAAGTTAAAGTCTTAAAGTTCTTTAAAAATACTTTTCGTTCAAATTCAACGGCCATATGTTTGAGCATTTCTTCTTAAATAATTGTGACAAAAGCCAAACTTTAACATAAAGAGTGAGGGTTGAGGAAGGGGAAGTCCTAGCCCCTCCCCCTTGTAAATAATAACGTATGATCTTTTTAAGTTTTAATGTTGCTCCTTACTTTCAGTTGAAAATATTTTTTTTATTTAATTTCTTACCTCACCCCAAGAAATTCTCTTCTTTGTCCCTTGTAAAATTTCTCCTGGAAAATTTCCCCCTAAAAACTTTACTCAACAGGGAAAACTCTTCCCGTGGAGAGTCCTCCCCGCCACAGAAAATTCTCCCCTCATAAACGTCCATAAATTTTCAAATAACAAATACTATATGTGAACAAACAGCAAATTGTGTAAATTACAGCTTTTTCCCCAGGGACTTTGGGGGTCATATCATCCCCAAGGCTATAGTTATTAGACCTTTCAATTATACTGCATCAAATGGCGATTTCGAAATTTTGATCGTGTATGTCTGGGGTTAAAGGAGCGTGGGAGGGGGATTAGTTGCCATCTAATCTTTTTGATCACCTAAAGAGGGCACTAAAACTTTTGATTTTTTTTCAAATGACCAATCTCTCCATCTTCTAGGACCATTGGTTTGATCTGATCACCCCTAGGGGAAGAAAAATAAACACGCGTCCATGATCTTTATTCTGCAAAAAAAATATTGTTAATATATTATTAAGTCTGTCCGGTCCTTAAGCCTGCAGCTTGGCAAAAAACGTTCATGAATCAAAATTCAGAGTTCAAATATTTTGATGGAAAAGATTGCGCTGACTGTCCTTTTGTCTACTATGGGAAAATACTATTTAAGCCTAGAAATATGCATTGATTTACACACGATTAAAATCTCTTAATTATTTATGAATCAGATTTATTTTAAATGTGTAAGAAAATAAGCATTTAAAAGAATTGTGCCATGTAAAATCTTCTTTGACCTTCTCCAACGCATAAATAAAATAAAAAGTCATTTTTGGAAGCACTGGAGATGTGCTCCAGTCTACAAAAAATGTTTAATCTAAAAGTGGGCTTAAAATGCGAATACAAAAATAAGACTACTAAATGAGAGCAAATGACCTCAAATTAATTCAATGGGCGACTGTACACTTTCAAAATTAGAAAGTCCAATTGAGTGCAACATAAAAGAAAATTAAAAATTTTGAAAGGACTGGATATTTGCTCCATTCTAGACAAAATATCTAGTTTAAAAGTGGACTTAAAAATACTTATGCTTTTCATAATATGACCGTTACTATTTAAAAATTCGATAAAAAAATTCAGCTGAAAGTCAAAATCAACATTAAAACTTAAAACAAACAGAAATTATTCCGTATCTGGAGGACTGCCCCTTCCTTAACCCCTAAGTTAAGGGCAGCTTGGCAAAAAACGTTCATGAATCAAAATTCAGTTCAAATATTTTGATGGAAAAGATGGCGCTGACTGTCCTTTTGTCTACTATGGGAAAATACTATTTAAGCCTAGAAATATGCATTGATTTACACACGATTAAAATCTCTTAATTATTTATGAATCAGATTTATTTTAAATGTGTAAGAAAATACGCATTTAAAAGAATTGTGCAATGTAAAATCTTCTTTGACCTTCTCCAACGCATCAGCTCCAAATTTAGTTGAAATCCACGCTTATGTGGATAATCGTTTTTGCTTGTTGGTTACAAGACTGAATCTAGGGGGTGAATGGGGCTAAAAGATGCAAGCGCCTCGGGTGGCAAAACAAGCTTAAATTGTAATATTTTCTGGCAAAAATCGTAATATTTGCAGCATTGATGGTGCGGCAGGGAGTGACAAAGTCTGCATTTGCCCCCCCCCCCCTGAGAATAAACCTAACTCTGGCTCTGGCAAATTTTTGTCAATGCAGTGCTTGAGAAAATTTGAATGTACTGTATTTATAATATTTGATATAGAATTTGAAAATATATGTATAAATATATAATACAATGTAATATAATATACAATATAATAAACATACAATATAATATACGAATATACATAAATTTAAATAATTACTCACAAAATTCAGATAAAAAAATTAAATAGCGAGGAACTGGTTAGGTAAATTTGAATATATTATAATCATAATATTTGATATAGAACTTGGGTACTTGTATGTTAACCCTTGCAGCTCAAGAAGTAAAGATAGGTTAATCTTTAAAAAATATACCAAAGTATAATGAAAATATAATACTTTGGGAAAAATTTGGGCTATACATTTGCACATTAGGGGGGGGGGGGTAAAGTACAACGAGTCTGCATGCAAAATGTGTTAGCTACAATTATTCCGATATTACGGAATAAGAATTTTTTCTAACTTCACACTGTCCAAATACTTTACCCCACCCCCAATGTGCAAATATGCAGCCCAAATTATATATTTTCCATCTATTCTGTCAATTCTCTTTGTCCTTTCTCACGCTAAGTTGAAAGAAACTAGCGAAAGGAATCGGTTTACAGTGCGTCAATGCATGAACACCTTGAGCTGCAGGGGGTATGTCATACAAGTACCAGAACTTGAATATATATATATATATATATATATATATATATATATATATATATATATATATATATATATATATATATATATATATATATATATATATATATATATATATATATATATATATATATATATATATATATATATATATATATATATATATATATATATATATATATATATATATATATATATATATATATATATATATATATATATATATATAAATATACATTATTATGCAATGTGATAATAAATTTGAATATAAGACGCCTCAATGACGCCAATTGAGATTAATTACATAATATAAATTTGCATAGAGCTAGTGGAATTTTCGTTCAGTTTAAAAAAAAAAAAAAAAACTTTAGGTCAAATATTGTACTGACTGTTCTTGAATGTAGAGCTTAAAATATATAAGAGGTGAATATATAAAATATATACAAGCTTAAATGTGTCCGATATTAGAATATTTCCATCAAGACTTGGACAAATTTTCATCCCCAATTCTTGATTAACTATAGATTAACTATATAATCTAAATTTGTATTTTATAGAGATAGATCAATTTTTCTTTTTGTATGGAAACAACCGCAAAAGCAAGCAAGCATATCATTGGCTAATACTTATACCAAGTGTAACGGTAAAAATTTGTATATTTTCAAAATGATATAAAAATCAGTTTTCCCAACAAAACTTAAATAAGATAAAAAAAATCCCCGAATCCTTCAGTTATGAAAGAAAGGACGCCACTGCATATAATATACGAAATATATATTTTTCAATCTAAGTGACATATAATATCTCCATTTGGTCTGGAGGGGAGGGTGGCATATTTTAATTTTTTTTTTGTAAAAATCGATTTTCTGTCTTTTTGGAAACTGATTATCCTCAGATTTTTATCGTTGCAAATGGTAAAAGTATCAGCTAATGAAACTAATGGTAAAAGGTAAAAGTAAACGCTAATAGTAAAAGGTAAAATGGTAAAAGGTAAACGTAAAAGTAACTAATGGTAAAAGTATCAGCTAATGATGATTTTTATCGTTATACCCGCTTTAATAAGTTTGGTATGAAGTTTCTTTTTTTTTTGCTGAAATAGCAGAACTATATCTTTCAGGAGCAGTGTGTGTGTGTGTATGTGAGGGTCATATCATACCCTGTGGAAATTTCAACAAAGCTGAACCCAATGGCTATCTAAAAATTTGATCGGATGTATTGGGGGAAAAAGGGTCGTGGGGGAGGAGGGGGGCTAATCAAGGGGGGCAAAAGGCACTGTAACTTTCACTTTCAATTAGAAGGAGTTCTCTCTCGATCTTCTAAAGCTATTGATTCGATACTACCACCCCTGGAAAAAAAAACACAACAAACAAATGAACACTTCTGACACAAAATAAAAATTCCACGTCCATTTAGATAGGAGCTTTAAACCTTTAAAGTATGGATCTCTGATTTGCTGAAACTGATAATGGTATTTTTTCAATATCGCTTGACTTTTTGAGCGCCTTGCCCCCTTTATTGAAAATCATGTAGATTTTATCAGGCCCTTAGCTTTTGATGGGTAGTATTAAACTAAATGAATTTTCTGTATTTGGAATCAGGATAAAAAGCAAATGCTTTTGATATTAATCATTATCAAAATTCTTTTTTAGAGGTTCGATTACTATTGGCAGGGCCGTAGCCAGGATTTTTTTTTTCAGGCGGTGTTTTACAAAAGAATTTTTTTCGGGGGGGGGGGGGTTACAAGAAAACTTCAAAAACAAATCAAAATTTATTTATATTCATTCTGCTACGTTTTTTGTTACCCCCTAACTCCCTCCCCTGGATACAGCCTTGACTATTGGGCCGACTCGCTCTTTACTTACAGTTTGTTACGACGAACCTTTGATGATTCCTTCCCTGTTTAACCAAGTTAGGGAAAGATATAAACTTGCTCTCAATTTAGTAGGACAGAGATAGAGAGGGATAGAGATAGGATAGAGATAGGATGGAGATAGGATAGAGAAGGAATCATTTTTGTTTAAAACAAGAAATGTTTGTTGATTCCTTCTCAGTCAATAAAAGTTAACATCATTCTTTAATAAAACATAGAAAATGAGGAATGAACTGGAATGTGGCACGCTTAATAAAATAGACTTTATGTCAGAGGAAATTTTTCTAAGCAAAAATGCACCGAACCAGGGTTGCCACCCTTTGGGATTCCTAATGTCTTGAAATTTTTTTCCTGAGCTTGGGATCTCAGGAAAATTATGTTAAACATTACCCTCACAAATGAATGTATATATTTTACTATTCAGCTGAGATTTTCCTTATGAACTTTGGGATATTTTGCAAGTGAATCCTACCGAATTCTCAGTGACAGCTCAGCATCGAAGATTTTTTTTTTTTTTTGCAGTTTTGAAAAAAGGGACTAATTTGAATTCTTCGATCTACAACCCAGCTACTGAATTGCCCCATAGATGCAAAGCGCACCCCACCTGACAATACAAATTATGGGGTATAATTCTATTAATTCAATTTATTCAATTAATTATTCAATATAATTCAATTAATTTTATTTTCTTTTTAAATTCCTTTGGGGGTGACCAAATTCGTCTATTGTGCTTGAACATATAATAATTTTTATCAAGTTTTACTTAACTGTCTTTCTCTTTTCCTACTTATTTTAGGATTTTCAAATAATTCGTGGTGACGAACTGTAAGTAAGGAGCGACCCGGATCAAAAGATACATCAACAGAGTTGGATTTTTATGCTGATTTCAAATATAGAAGTTTCATTAAGTTTAATCTTACCCATCAAAGGTTATGAGCCTGAAAATAATTTGCCATATTTTCGAAAAGAGGGAGAAACACCCCGTAAAAGCCATAGAATCTTACCGAAAATAACACCATTCGATTCAGTGTCTTATAACATCCTATTGTAGAGGTTTCAAGCTTCTATCTGCAAAAATGTGGAATTTTATATTCTTTGCCAGAAGAAAGATCAAGGATGGGTTTTTTTTTCCAGGGGTGATCCTGTCGACCCAGTAGTCCTATAATGTTGCGAGAGGGCTCATTTGAACGTAAAATAAAAGTTCTAGTGCCCTTTTAAAGTGACCAAAAAGATTGGAGGGCAACTAGGCCCCATACCCCACCCCTATTTTCCCCAAAATCGTCCGATTAAAATTTTGAGATAGCCATTTCTTTCATCATAATTGAAAGGCCCAATAACTATGCATTTGGATATCACATGACCCCCTCCCCTCTATGTACACACATCCCCAGGGGAAAGGTTTTTAAGTTATAAAAATTGCCCATTGTTTACGCATAGTAGGCCTATTTGTTATTGGGAAGCATGCATACATTTTAGGGTGGGAAGACGAATTTTCTGGGGGGGGGGGGGGGTCACGGGGGAAATTTTCCTGAGGAGGGAAGTTTATAGGGGGTGAACTTGTCAGTGGAAATTATACACTAGGTGAATTTGCCAGAATTCCTATACATAATTCTTTTTATGTTTCTTGCTTTCTCTTTTCCATCTCAATTTTACCCGTGGAGTTAT
Organism: Artemia sp. Qi Xiang Cuo; assembly: GCF_049724085.1. Lineage (NCBI taxonomy): Eukaryota > Metazoa > Arthropoda > Branchiopoda > Anostraca > Artemiidae > Artemia > Artemia sp. Qi Xiang Cuo. The sequence goes on from NC_142814.1 coordinate 5,613,869, forward strand.
TAAGGGTAATTGTCCTGGGTAAATTTTCACTGGGACTGAATTGTCTAGAGACTATATCCATGGGAAGGGCATTTCTCCGTGGAGGTGGGGCCAGACTTCTTGGGATTATTTAAAAAATGATAAGAAATTAAATTTAGAAAAATAAGTTTTTTCAACTGAAAGTAAGGTGCAACATTGAAATTTAAAACTAATAGCAATGAATACGCATATAAGGAGGATCACCTCATACTTAACACCTCGCTCTTTACGCTAAAATTTTAATCTTGTCCCAATTCTTTAAGAACGGCTCCTGAAACACATGGGTCGTTTAATTGAAACAATAAGAAGCTTTTTTTCAAAAGTAATAAAAAACTTTAGTGTAAAGAGCGAGGTCTCAAGGAAGAGGCAACCCCTTTCATATCCGTAATAATATGTGTTTGTTTCAAGTTTTAGTGTTGTTCCTTACTTTCAGTTGGAAAAACTGTATTATTTTTATTTAATTATATCCATACATCCATAATTTTCTTAGCAATCCATGTACTTTAGCTTTCAAAATTCCTTTGGGATAATGATTATCTGCTGCTAATGAAATGTCTTAATGCTCGCATGCTTTTGCGGTTCTACCGATGGACTATAAACTCTGCAATTTCTTAGGCTGTGTTATATCGTAATTCATCGACAAAAATCTGGTCTTCTATTTTCGGAAAGCCACTTAGAAAAAAAGAAATATTTTTAACCCCCCCCGCCCCCCAACCCTGAAATCTGTATGTCAAAATGATCAATAGACTTTTCTGTCATTATGAAAAACGGGTGACCCCCAATTTTTATAGGCTAGCTTCATATTTTGATCAGCTCATAAAGTGTCTCAGTGCTCAATTACTTTTATGGTTTTACAGTCAATTTAACAATAAAATGCTTTGATATGAAGGTTATTTTTATAAAAGTATAAATTAACTTTATCTCCCTATGATAAAACGTTAATTGGCATCCACTTTTTAAGCTTGACTCCACATTTACTTGACTTTGTCTTTTTATAAGCTTGACTTCAGATAAGAGTTTCTATTAAAAGATGAAAAACAACAAATTTGAATAAATTTATCACCTTGAAAAGTTATTTTGGGGCTCAATGCTAAAAGGCACTTTTTCAGAAATGCAGTTTTTCAAAAATGAAACAATATACTTCTAACCACAGACTGTTTGGCAGTAATCCGTTTACTTTATAGAAGATAGGGGAGAGAGTGAACCAGGGCCACATTCTTTTTGGGGTGGGGGGGGGGTACAAATTATTTTTTTGGAGAGGCGGGGGATAGAAAAAAACTTAAAAAATGCGGTCAAGAGAAATCAAGAGAAAACTAAGGTACAGTTTTCACACAAATCTTCTAATTGCTAAACAATAGAAAATTAAGTATGTAAGTGAGCAATATATATATATATATATATATATATATATATATATATATATATATATATATATATATATATATATATATATATATATATATATATATATATATATATATATATATATATATATATATATATATATATATATATATATATATATATATATATATATATATATATATATATATATATATATATATATATATATATATATATATATATATATATATATATATATATATATATATATATATTTCACTAGTATTCATTTCACTAGCATTCGTAAAGAGGGCCTGTGACCCCTTTAAAATCCCTGAACCCTCAAATTTTGAACTTTCGAGCAGATAAATAACGGTAATTTATTCAGCAGCCAAACGATAATTTATTCTTGAAGTATCCTTTCTCAAAAGTAAAACTATAGTAGAGGGCTGAGGGGAAATGGGGGCAACCCCCTAACACATTCAAATTACCGTGATTATACATTGAAGCGAATTGGATATAAATAAAAAAAGAGAGCACAAAATTAAATACATTTATTTTTAAGTAAGAACAGTGTCTTAATAAAAAAAAGTAAAGCGCAACTTTAAAGCTTGAAGCGAGTAGAGGTTATTGTTAATAATTGAGACTGCTACCCCCTCAGCCAAAATTGAATGAAAAATATTGTCTGCCTAAAATTCGCCTTTTGAACCCCTCCACGCATAAAGACCCCCTGATTTTCTTTTTTCATCACTATTTAATTTTTTCACTTTTTAGCAATGTATTTTGACATCAATAAATGATTTTGATAAGTTGGAACTGGAAGCTGGAAATCTAAAATTTCCAGACAAGAGACATTATCTGAAGTTAACTTATTGGGGATTTCCTTATTGGAAAGCAACATAGACTTTTAATGCTGCATATAATAAAACGTATATATATATATATATATATATATATATATATATATATATATATATATATATATATATATATATATATATATGTATATACTATACAATATCGATACTAACAACAAACTACATTGTATCAAAATTAAGTTGTACTCTCCAACCAGGACACTGTAACATGTACTCTTGAAATAGCCCCATTTATCAAACAATGTGTTCTTTAACAAGCACATACCCATAAAAAAATTTTTGGAATCCAATAATAAAGTTATTTTAGGGGAGGGGGGATAATTAAAATAAAATTATTTGATAGTTTGAGTAAGAAATGCGCAGAATTTTGTGAAAATTTTGAAATTTTATTTGGAAGGCTGGGCCCCGAGGTCCACTGGGTACATCCCTGATCTCTATGTTTGTCTAAATATCAAACTACATATGCATTGCTCTTTAATGATCTACACGCGAAGAAGATAATCTTTTTATGCATTAAATTCCCCTTAAATGGCTACGAGCATGAGTTTGCGAAAATAAAATATTTATTTCATTATAAAAATAAATTACAAAACTAAAAATTAACTTCTATAAGGGTTTAGCGCAAGTTATTTTTTCAACTCAATATTCTGGTTTCTTTGGGTATGTTGCTTTGGGTCTCGGGTACCCAGACGGACGGTGTGCTGGCTTCTCGTATTCTGGCTCAGGGTAGCTTGGCTTCTTATACTCTGGTTCACGGTAAGCTGGTTTTGGGTATGAAGGTCTTGGGTATGCTGGCTCTGGATAGGCTGGTTTTTTGTATTCTGGCTCCGGGTAGCTTGGTCTCTTATATTGTGGCTCGGGATAAGCTGGTCTTGGGTAAGATGGCTCAGGATAAGCTGGTTTCTTGTATTGCGGTTCTGGATATGCTGGTTTGGGATAAGATGGCTCAGGATATGCTGGCTTCTTATACTGTGGCTCAGGATATGCTGGTTTTTTGTATTGCGGCTCTGGGTATGAAGGTTTAGGATTATAGCTTGGTTTTGGGTAGGCTGGTTGTTTATAATCAGGCTTTTCGTAGGTAGGTTTGTAGTCATATGGCTGAGCTTCACCTTCATATTTTACATCAGCTTGGAAGCCAGTGTAGGGATCTGCAACATAGTTGACAATTTGAAGACGGCCGTCTGGTAGCTTGACTTGGTACGAGCCCCGAACAGTTTTACCGTCACTCTCCTCTTCTTTTGTATATTCGTGTTGAACACCATATTCGTCTTTTTCATTTACATCATATGAATATTTGTAGGGGCCAGGGGGCTCCTGAAAAAATACAAAATTTACAGTTTTTAATATCAAAACTAATCTTTATGAAAATCTGCCAACAGAGATGGAATCTAAAATTCAGAAAGAAAATTGTACCCGACACTATTTCAGAGTATTTACTATTTTTATTATAATTAAAATTATACTATTTTTTTTGCTGTACATAAGAAATACTATTTTTATAAAGTTATCTTTGAATTTAAGTTCTAAGTTTTTGTCTTCTCAACCACGTTGCTACAAAATCTTCATGGTAACTACGTTAAAGATGACAACCATATAAATGATTTTGATTGGGGGGGGGGGCTAAAATAATCTTGGGGTTCCAACCTCGGAAAATATTTTATATGTTTTTTCTTTTTCTTTATTTGTCATTACATAACAGAAAAGAGTAGCATTTGTACTTTGTCACAATAGGCTGAGGGAGAGCATTTGTACTCAGCCACAGTAGGCTGTCATGGCCTTGTTAAAAAGTATGGTCATTGTTATCTGTTTCTTCACATAACACAGCCAAATTTAACCTTTGTGAGCCTTATAAACTGCCTGATAAACACATGCAAGATCCGCTATTTAGCTTATATGATGTTTTACATTTTGTTGTTTAAGTGATTTGCATATTTGTTTAGGATACGCCCCTAGTTTGTGTCTAATGCGTAGAATTCTTGTTACCCTTATGACCGCTATTACCCTTATGACTGTTAAATTCTAACACAAAACTGACAAAACAGGGAGAATCGTGTGAACTTGATAACATCCACAACCAGTGGTGCCAGTCCACAGAAATTTAGGAGGGGAGGCAATTTTTTTTAAACTTAGGGGGAAGGTTATTTTTGCTGTTTTGAATTTTATCAATGAAAGGTATTAATTGAAGGTATTTCCAGTGAAAATCTCGAAAAAAATCCAAGAAAAAGGGCATATGCTCCCTCTGTGGAGAAGATTTAGGCGAACAGAGGTACAGAAATTACATGAAATAGAAGAAGAGCTCTATAAACAAATACTTATTATATGTATTTAAGTTATCAGTCTTTAAATTAAGTAAAAAAAAAAAAAAAATATGAAACACCATCACAAGAAATCTAACATTGAACTAATCAGGAACTTCAATAACAAAATGAAATGGGGGGGGGGGCATTGTTCAAAATATAGTGGGGGATTTTGTTGTCTTTTTTATTTTTTCCAATGAAATACCAAAAAGGGTATTTTTCAAAGAGATTACCAAGAAGATGTATTCTTCAAATCTACGGGGGGGGGGGGGGATTTCGAAGGTCAAATTGATCCCCCGCCCTGATTGACTTGCCTGTCACTGATATTCCATGAATGGAAAGCAATAATAAATAGAATAAAAAGGGTATATTATACAACCATTAATAATGCAATGAAACCGTAAATTAGGTGAAAAGGCAGTCTGAATAGACAAAAACTAATAATTGAATGACAGGGGTGGGTAGAAGCAACAGGCTATTTTTAATACTTCTTCAGATAAAAAGGCGAAGAAAAAAATATCTAGGATGGGCTGTACTTTTTGTTGCTATTTTTTTTTTTTTAGAAAAAAAGAGTAAAAGGGGAGAGGAAAATGAAGCGGGGCTCTCCAGGCAAAAAGAAAGAAAACCTAAGATTGGCCCTAATGTTTTTGGCAATTTTTTAATCCTATTTTAAAAGAGAGTTAAAGAGGAAGGCAAGATCAAACGATGGATAATGTGGAATGGGAAATAATGAATCAAATAATGGTACACGACTGACTATTTCACCATTAGTCAGGAGTTTTTGTAGCAAGGTTTGCCAAAATCACTAAAAAAAATTTACAATTTTTGGCAATAAAAAAAATAAATGAAGATTTTTTGAACTTTAAATATATAAATATATCTAGGTAACCGGGACGTTTTAAAGTATCAAGACATTAAAGTGAAATGTGATTGTTTGAACTGGTTAAAAAGAAGCCTACACAACCTTGTGTGTCTTAATCACAGTTTATATAATTATCCAGTAAGTTTACCGCAGATGATTTCTGGCTCTTCATTCTCGGTGCAAACAAAAAGCTCCTCCCACTTATTTCTGCACTTATTGGTGAGCCGGCCAAGTGGTTTTGTCAGTACTTGTTCCGTAGGTGATTATTCTTTGTCTACCCGTGAAAAGATCTACTGCCGCGTATGTTTATACGGTCTCTGGAGCACTCGCACCTCGGTCCGGGTTTTTATAATGGGTGAGATAGGGAAAGATCATACTGCTAATTATATAAACTGTGGTGTTAATAGATTAGAAAAAAAAATCGAGAATTTAATTTTTAATGAAAAATCTCCACATGCCGTTGTGCCTTTTTGTGGTAGTGGGCGCCAACTTTAAAAAAGAAGCGTGGATTAAAAACCTGAAAAAAATTCCAAACAAAATAGAACACAAAACAGCTTAAGAGGGTAAAGATTTCATTTGAAGGTGTAGTTGTCGTTGGAAACGAAAAATTTTGCCAATTGAATATTTTTGCTTATTAGTTTTCTTGGTTCAACGTGGCAACACCGACGGAATGGAAATATTGCTCTATAAATTTTATTATTTTGAAAAAAGCAAACAAAAACATTTGAAAATTTCAGTTTTCAGGTATGAATAGAACAGGGGCAAAAAAAAGAATTCAGGGGCAGGAAATGTTTTCATCTTGATGTTAATTCAATTCATAAATTTTAGTATCAAATACAAGGCCGTATCCAGCGGAAGGGGGTTAGGGTGTTCGACCCCCCCCTCAATGTTTTTCTGACTCGTAAAAACATAACAAAAATGAACCTAAACAAATTTCTTATACTTTTTTGAGGCTTTTTTGTGTACCCCCCCCCCGCCCCGAAAAAATCCTTTTGTAAAATCCCTCCGAAAAAAGATTCTGGATACGACCTTGATCAAATACTCTACCGGAAAATGCTTTTTCTTGGCTATTTAGCTGAAATATAGCTATAAATTGTGCATGTTTAGGGTCTAGTGGGACTCTCGCTAATTTCCTCATCTTCGTACCAAGTTATTTTTTGGCAGGGTCGAATTTAGCTTGGAATGTTCAGAATAAATGAGCTTCACTTTTAGACTAGAAACTGAACTTACATTATATTCTGGCTCGTGCTCTGGCTTATACCCGGGTTTGTAGGGTTCTGCTGCTTTATAGGGTCCTGCGGGCTTGTAATCTGGCTTATATGACTCTGGATGCTTCTGACCAGCTACAGCCACTATTAACAAAGACACCGCAAGGAATCCCTAGAATGAAAAATAAAATATATTTAGATAAGATATTATAACTATAATAAAACTATAATAAAACTATAAATCTAAATTAGTATACTACTTCAGATACTAATTCTTCATTCTTTGTCTACGCATTATATATATATATATATATATATATATATATATATATATATATATATATATATATATGTATATATATATACATACATTTATGTGTGTGTGTATGTGTGTATTGCACTTATCTTTATCTTTACCTTTTCTGTACACGACAGTGTAACTCCTTCCTTATATCCATAAAAGAGTAATTGAGCCTATAATTTTATTTAGTAATTATGATTAATTACAGATTATAAGATTCTATCTTAATTGCCAGCTTTCGAAGAATTATGTTGAAAACAAAGTTTAGTTGACTGTCTTTTAATAGTACAGCAAATTCTAACGACTTGCCTATGTTTCTTAAAGGGCCTTCCTACATCCTTTAGCTCTTTGTAAAATCTATTAGCTTTGTTTTTTAGTTAGATCCGTTTTGTTATTTTAACACAGTGAATTTTTAATATTCTGGCTATGTGTCTAAAGTGTAAAAAGATAAAATTTTAAAAGATAAAAGAACTTACGGTAAAAAGATAAAATTTAATTTTTTGACAAAATTTTACTGATGCTTTTAGTTTTAATTTTCTTGCTTCTTATTATTAATTTAATTTTATCTGTATTTTGCTTTTTCTTTATGCTGAAGATAGCTGAGGATAATGCCGAAATATTCAACTAGTTTTCTTCTACAATTCACTGTCTCTAAATTGTCGTTTGTACTTTTTATTATTGTTTGAATTGTATTCTAAATTTGTATATATTTTAACTTATTATTTGGATAGTTTTTTTTTCTTTTACCATACTCTTTTTTTTAATTAAATTATATCACTTTATTTTTGATTTGGTCTATCAATAGTTTTTGATTGCTTATTTTGAATAACATCTAAAATTCGCTTTAAAATCAAACAAACGAATTATAAAAAAACTAAAAGCTGCCGCCTACTTTCATGGGAATAGCACAAATTCCATATGCGAAAATTACAAAAATCTTGGTGGAGTATTGCTCTAAGTTACATTATTTCACTCATGATTAGATTTGTGTCAAACTCAAACAAATAGTTCAAACACGGAATCCATAGCACTTATCCAACTTGATTAATCCAGAGGGAACATCCAGAAGGATAATTTTTTTTTTAACGAAATTTACGATTCATCCCTTAAAATAAGAACGACTCGTGGAATGATCTGCTTCCAAGTTTCTTGATAAAATAGGTGAAAACTGAAGTTTGAAACTCAAAATTATTCTTGATGTTTCTTGAATTCCCAAAACAGCATTTCTCATATAAAAAAAAAATACGCCGGTAATAAGCTTATGAAACCCCCGAACACATTTTTCAGTTGTTTTTTTTTTCACCCTCGTGGTATATTTAAGTTCCTTAACCTACTACACTACTACTGCTGCTAATAGGTCACTGCAGCACCAAGCCACTTGAGGCCAAAACAGCTACGCTCACTCCTGCTCCATTCCAGTCTATTTAAAGCCCTCCCCTCTTTATGTCCTCCCAAGAAGTTCCAAATTCTCTTAAACCCTTTCTTACGCTTCCTCCCACCCTAAGCTCGTTCCTGCTCCATCCCAATCTATTTAAAGCCCTACCCCCTCTTTACGTCCTCCCAAGAAGTTCCAATTTCTTTTAATTCCTTTCTTACAAATTCCTCCCACCCTATTCGGGGACGATCTGCTTTTCGTTTGGCCATAAAGGCCTAGATGGTTGGCCAGAGAGGCCGACCTTTGGCAATCTGTCATCCTTCATCCGCACAATGTGTTTTAGCCATCTGAGCCTTCCTCTCACTATAGCCCTAGAATGCTGGACAGTAAGGCCGAACCCAGGATTTTTTTCGGAGGGGGTTTTACTCAATTTTTTTTGGGGGGAGGGGGGTTAAAAAAACCCTCAAAAAACGCATACAAAATTTGTTTATGTCCACATTTGTTACGTTTTTACGAGTCATACAAACATTTCGGGAGGGGGTTCAAACCCCCTACGCCGTCCCCCTGGATACGGCCTTGCTGGACAGAACCACATTTTTTTACTGCTTACTGTCTGAAATATGGTTAGTATGACGGCCAAGTCTTAGCGAACCAAGGCCAACATAAGTGACTTTAAAACAAAACCTTATTGCTCAAAATACCAACCTTCATATTAAGAATTAGCTAATCTGAATCCTACAAACACAAGACTGATACTGACATGTCCTTACAAAATATCAGTATATATATGCTGATATGATATAACCTCCACCCATATCATGGAAGATTCTCTGAGGCTTTTGGGAGTGGTTTCAGCATACCAATTTAAATTGTGTTAGCTAAGTGCTATGTAATTATAAATCGTTGTTACATTTCCGTTCCTGATGACACTTTTTTAATGAATATTATACACATTCTTTTTTATTTTAAAATAGTTTTAGGTATATTATATAGACACTAATTTACTAAGCCACATACACAAAGGGAGTCCTTAGGACTAGCCCCATTCTTATTCCGGAAATATAGATATTGTTCCTTTAAATCGTTATTTTCTCTATTTAATGCACATTCTTACATTTTTACCTAACTCGGAACTCTCCTAAAATGTTGGCCCCCTCAAACTAATTTTGTATCCTATTCTGATAGTGCTTAAAGGCTATAAATTAACTTAGAACTCCTCCAAAAGGTTGGCCCCCTCAAAATAAGTTTTGTATCATATTATGACGGTGCCAAAATGCTATAAATTAACTTGGAGCTTCCCCAAAAATGTTGGACCCCTCTAAGTAATTTTATATCCCATTCTGATGGTGCCAAAATGCTATAAATTAACTTGGAACTCCCCCAAAATTTTGGCTCCCTCAAAGTAATTTTTGTTTCCCATTCTGAGGGTGCTAAAAGGCTATAAATTAACTTAGGACTCCCCAAAATGTTGGCCCCCTTAAAATAAGTTTTGTATCATATTATGATGGCGCCAAAATGCTATAAATTAATTTGGAACTCCCCCAAATTGTTGGTCCCCTCAAAATAATTTTGTATTCTATTCCGATGGTGCCCAAAGGCTATAAATTACCTTAGAACTCCCCCAAAACGTTGACCCCCTCAAAATAAGTTTTGTATCATATTATGACGGTGCCAAAATGCTATAAATTAACTTGGAGCTTCTCCAAAATTGTTGGACCCCTCAAAGTAATTTTTATATCCCATTCTGATGGTGCCAAAATGCTATAAATTAACTTGGAACTCCCCCAAAATTTTGGCTCCCTCAAAGTAATTTTTGTGTCCCATTCTGAGGGTGCTAAAGGGCTATAAATTAACTTAGGACTCCCCAAAATGTTGGTCCCCTTAAAATAAGTTTTGTATAATATTATGATAGCGCCAAAATGCTATATATTAATTTGGACCCCCCCCCCCCCTAAAAAAAATGATGGCCCCCTCAAAGAGATTTTTGTATCCCATTCTGATGGTGCTAAAGGCTATAAATTAACTTAGAACTCCACCAAAATGTTGACCCCATCAAATAGTTTTTGTATCCTATTTTGATTGTGCCAAAAGGCTATAAATTAACTTGAAACTACCCCAAAATATTGGTCCCCTCAAAATAACTTTTGTATCCTATCCTGATTGTGCCAAAAGGCAATAAATTACAAATTCAGAATTTCTTTGAAGATTTTTTCTATATTTCAGATGCTTGCTTGATTGCCCTCAAAAACGGTCTTTACGATTTTTAAAATTTTTTCTCATATCATTCCCATACTTTTCATGAAGCACATATTTATAGCAGCATATACTGCCTTTATGCTTGATGTGATAATTCATTGTAATTTATGTTCATTTTGGGTCTTATTAACCAAATCAAAAAAGAATTGAGTAGCACAACTAATTTGTGATTGTATGAGCTCAGTAGGTATAATACATTCAGGTAACTTTGAACCATTGCTATCAAACAGTTCGTGGTAGTGAACTGTAAGTAAGGAGCGACCCGGCTCAATGGTAACCGAAAATCTTGAAAACGGGATTTTGATACCATAGATACATCAAAAGAATCAGATTTTAATGTTGATTTCAAAGATATAAGTTTCATCAACTTTAGTCCTACCCATCAAAAGTTACGCGCCTGAGAAAATTTGGCTGATTTTCGAAAAAAGGGGAAACACCCCCTAAATGTTATAGCTCCTATCTATAAAAATGTGGAATTTTGCATTTCGTGCCAGAAGAAAGATCACGGATGCGTGTTTTTTTGTTTGTGTTTTTTCCAGGGATAACCGTATCAACCCAGTTGTCCTAAAATATCTTGGGAGGACCAATTGGAACAGAAATTAAAGGTTCTAGTGCCCTTTTTAAGTGATCAATAAAAATGGAGGGCAACTAGGCCCCCTCCCACGCTTATTTTTTTCCCAAAGTCACCCGATCAAAATTTTGAGATAGTAATTTTGTTCAGCATGGTCGAAAATATGATAACTATGTCTTTTAGGATGATTTAATCCCCTGAAGTCTCCGGGGGGAGGGCTGAAAGTTATGAACCTCACCCAATGTTAACATACAATGCATTACAGGTAATTACTTGGTAAAAAAAACAAAAAACTGTCTTCTAATTTAGTAACTGAGATAAATGAGCACTTGAACAAGGTCTAGACCTTACTCATCCATCCAATCACCTAGGAAAAAACAGTATATTCAACCCAATAATCTGAAAATCAAGTCCAACATAGAGCAAAATCAGCATTAATAAGTATAAGTCGCTGTCTCAAAACCAAGCCATAGCACCTTAAGTCTACCAAATTTTAATATTCCCTGGGTAATCACCACATATCAGGGCTCCTCAGATGAAAACTTATTGCCTATATAGGTTTCGGCGCTTAAATTTCATTACCCAGGCAAAATGAGCGCACCATGCCATAAAACCATATGGCATACCCCTATGTAGTGACACCTGTGGAATATCTATAAACAAAGCAATACCCAAAAATATAAAAATATACCCAAAAAATTTTTTAAGCTTCCTTAACCATCACTCACCTAGCACTAAATCAAAATAACAACATCCCAACTCTGAAAGAATATCCTTCAGCCAGTTTACCTCATTCGCTCAATTTCTACGAACTGATTTTAAAACAACTTGCCTTTTTCATTACCTGCATTTGTCGAAACAAACCCTAAAATCCAAAAATATAAAGGGAAAAGAAAAAATAATCATCCCACAAGCTAATATATCATTCAAAATATCTTGATAATTTTTATTATACTTATTTAAAAGTTGATTATATTGAAAACAAAGCTTTTTAAATTGCCAAGCAAGTTTATTGGCGGAAAAACCTCTTACGATTAGCTTATTGCTAAGTATTTGACTCCTATCTTTAAAATCGATGTAATCAGTACAAATTCTCGCATATCTAAATAGTTGGGAAAAATACGATGAATATGTTATATTCGAATGTATATTACTTTTAGGAAATGGGAAATAAACTATTTCAATATTAAAATCATCTGTTTTATTATGTATTTAAAAACTATTGCATTATTAGGCGTAACATTAATATTTAAATCAAGAAAATGGTCATAATTGCCATTCTCATTGCTGGATTCCAGCTTTAACTCTGGTGGATATATCTTATTTGAAATCTATAAAAAATCTGCACAATTTATCACCAGAAGATCATCTAAATATCTTTTATTATTTGAAAGCAAACATTTTATATTACTTGGGTTCTTTTTATTCATATTTGGGTTCATAAATATATTCATATAATATATATATATATATATATATATATATATATATATATATATATATATATATATATATATATATAAATATATAAAATATAATAATAAAATATAATAAAATATATTCATATATTGGGTTCTTATTATATTCATATAATAAAATATATTCATATATTGGGTTCATAAATTCATATTCTAAATAGCTTAAACACAATTCTGCTATAAATGGACTGGCATTACCCCCCATAGGAATTCCAATACTTTGATTATATATATTACCATTAAATTTTATAAAAGTATTAAAAAGAACAAATTCTAATAGATCATAAATCATATCTAAGCTATAAAATTTCGAACTAGTGGTACTTTTAAAGTAATTAGTCAATTTTCGCTTCTTGTTATACTTATGAAATTTACAAAAAGCGAAATCAGACAAAACAAAAGCCTTCTTAATAATCTTTTTTAAATTTACAAATACTAAATTAATCGGTAGATTTGTACATAATGTAGTGAAATCAAATGAGTCCACTCTTTTGACTGATTAAATAAAAAAAAACAAGTTTTTTAAACTGAAAGTAAGGAGTAACATTCAAACTTAAAACAAACAGAAATTATTCCGTATATAAAAGAGACTGTCCCCTCCTCAACGCCTTGCGCTGTTAGCTCAAGATATACTAATGCTCAACACATTATTTTTTAAAAAAATAAAAAAAATAAGAGTAAATATAGATGAGGGTTTGTGGGAACCGTTACTTTAAAAAACAGAATAATTTATGGTAGTTTTAAGTTTTAATGTCGCTCCTTACTTTCAGTTTAAAAAACTTGTTTTTTTTTTATTTTAATTTTATTTATTGTTTTTAAAAATAAAGTTGTGAGACAGAGTCAAACTTTAGCGTAAAGAGCGAGGCGTTGAGGAGGGGACAGCCCCTTTCATATAAGGAATAATTTCTGTTCGTTTTAAGTTTTAATGTCGCTCCTTACTTTCAGTTTAAAAAACTTGTTTTTTTTTATTTAATTTCTGATCGTTTTTTAGTTAATGCAGCTTTTATTTGCATAAAAATTTTACTTTTCTTTTCCTAAATGGATCTCTTTACAAATTAACTTACGTAACTAACTTCTATATTCGTGTATTTTTCTTCTGGCAAAAAATACAAAGTTGCAGATTTTTGCAGATATGAGCTTGAAACCTATGTAATAGGGTTTTCTGATACGCTGAATCTGACGGTGTGATTTTCATTAAAATCCTTTCAGTTGTAGGGGATGTTTCCCCCTCTTTAAAAAATCGAGTAAATTTTCTCAGGCCCGTAGCCTTTGATGAGTAATACTAAACCTAATAAAATTTATGTATCTAGAATCATCATTATAAGCCCATTCTTTTGATATATTTATTAACATCAAAATTCCGTTTTTTAAAGTTTCGATTACTATTGAGCCGTATCGCTTGTTTTTTTATGTTTTTTTTTTATTACGTATTTTCTATTACGTATATGATGGGCTTGTCCACGTATTAAAAAAGATGCTTTTTAAGTTAAAATTTAAAAAAATTTCTTATTAAAAAAAACCGGAAACAAACATGCCGTTGAATTAGAATAGATAGATCTTTTGAAAGCACTAAAAAAAACTGTAGCGTAAAGAGCGAGGTATTGACTTGGGGGAGAACCCCCTCACATACGTTATAATTTCTGTTCGTTTTAAGTTCTATTATTCCTTCTTACATTTCAGTTGAAAAAACTTGATTTTTTTATTTAATTTCTGATCGTTTTTTAAATAAAGCTTAGAAATTCGGAACCCCCTTTAGAGAACGGTCCCTTACCACCCCGAAACAGCCTCTAAAGTCATATTCTCCAGAGTTACTCCCTCCTCTAGCCCCCCATCTATACAAAATCCTTCCTGAAAATGGTTGTATACGTCCAAATAACCAATAAATAATGCTGGCAAGTCCGGTGCCCCCTTCATGGCAATTTCCCTTCCCCCATGAAAACTTCCTTCATGAACAGATCCTCCAACATAACCCCTGACCCACCCTTCCCACCCACTACCAGAAAAAAACCTCCTGAAAACTTCTGTATACTTCCGAATAACCAATACTATATGTTAACATTGGGCAAAGTTCATAACTTTTAGCCCTCCCTCTGGGTACTTCGGGGGATTAAGTCATCCTAAAAGACATATTTATCATATTTTCAACCATACTGAACAAAATGGCCATCTCAAAATTTTGATCGGGTGATTTTTGGAAAAAAATAAGCGTGGGAGGGGGCCCAGTTGACCTCCATTTTTTTTTGTCACTTAAAAAGAAAACTAGAACTTTTAATGTCCGTTCGAATGATCCCACCCTCGATATTATAGGACAACTGGATCAATACGATCACCCCTGGGGAAAAAAAACAAACAAACAAATAACCCGCATCTGTGATCTTTCTTCTGGCAAAAAATGCAAAATTCCACATTTTTGTAGATACGAGTTTGAAACTTCTACAATAAGGTTCTATGATACGCTGAATATGATGGTGGGATTTTCATTAAGGTTCTATAACTTTTAGAGTGTCTTTACCCCTTTTTTTAAAAATCAGCCAAATTTTCTCATGTGCTTAACTTTTGATGAGTAGCACTAAACTTGATGAAAGTTATATATTTGAGATCAGCATTTAAATCTGATTCTTTTGATATATCTATTGGTATCAAAAACCCGTTTTCTAGAGTTTCGGTTACCATTGAGCCGGGTCGCTCCTTACTTACAGTTCGTTACCACGAACTGTTTGAAACTAAAGCCAGAGAATCTATTACATGCAATGAGTTATTAACACTCCAATATGGGTTAAACTTTGGAATTTTTTAATTCCCGAGCAATAAGACTTAAATTTATTTTTAATTTCTCCTAAAATACATGGAAGGTCAGTCGCCGCAACTCTGGTAAGGCATCTTGCTGCATCCGGAAAAAAGCGTGGTTTCGGTGATTTTTAGGAAATTTTGCCGTCCAATATAAAAAAGGAAATTTTTTTATTCTCATTAACATTAATATTAAATTTTTTAAAAGTATATCCTTTATTCCATTCAATAGACAATTATTAACATGTTGAACCCTTTTATATGTATTTGTTGTACTAAGCTCTTTTATTAAAACATCACAATATAGCTTCTGACAAATTATTGCAAAATTATTATTCGCTTTATCAATAGGTACAATTACAAAATCCTTCTTTATATTAGCAATCGCTTGTTTTATCTTAGCATTATAAAAAATTACCTCATTATTACGATTTTGTCGATATTATTATTTTGCATATTATATATCTTATTCCTAACCCTATTAATAATTAAATTTTTCCAATTCTAAAAACTATTATTATCAATTTTCTCCTGTTTGCACCAATTACCGATTAATAATTCTAAATCATTATTTAACCCACTAAGCACATTCGATGGATTTAGATGATTATAAAGACGGAATTTAGTCACAATTTGCACTATATTCTGAAGATCCATTTGCTTTATTTTTTCTAAATGACTTTTTATAATATGTTCTTAAGTTGGATTTACAAAGGATAGAAATTAATCACACTTCCACACAGATGTCCAATTACGATCCATGTCAAAATTCTCAAGTATTATATTATAATTAAAATCATTCGTCCTATCGTTTTTGAGAACTTATGTTATAATCGGATTATTTCTATAATTTAAATTACTAGAAAGGGCATCAAAACTTACAACAGTAATTATTTACAGAAAATATTACATATATGATTGGGTTCACCCCCAGGTCAACGCCTCACTCTTTAAGCCAAAGATTTTTTACTTCTTTAATTAGAGTTATTTATTCTAAATAACGGCCATTGTGATTAAGGGGTCGTTTTTATAGAATTTTAACAAATTTCGAAATTTCACATAAAGAGCAAGGTATTGACTAGGGGTCGAACCCCCTAATATATGTATTAAAAATATATGCATATAGAATATCGTTACGTAAGTTAATTCGTAAGTTACGTATATTTATTACTAATAAAAAAGTTCGTAAATGAAATTAAACAAGTTTCAAAAAAGCCATTTAACCAAATAAAAGTAAAATTAATATGCAAATTTTGTTTTAATTATTCATGTACGGTGAGCCAAAATCAAAACCTGTATTAATTCAAAAACGTTGAAAAATTAAATAAAATACAAGTTTTTTTTTAACTGAAAGTAAGGACCGACGTTAAAACTTAAAAAGAAATGAAATTATTCCGTATATGAAAGGGGCGGTCCCCTCCTCAACGCCTCGCTCTTTACGCTAAAGTTTGACTTTCTCACAACTCTATTTTTTTAAACAATAAAAACTTTAGCGTAAAGAGTGAGGCGTTGAGGAGGGGACAGCCCCTTTCATATACGGAATAATTTCTGTTCGTTTTAAGTTTTTACGTCGTTCCTTACTGTCAGTTAAAAAAACCTTTTTTTTTATTTAATATTTCAAATAAATCAATAAATACACAGCTCAGTGATTTGCCAGGAAATATACTTACGAATTGCCTAGTCCTAAAAAAAATATATAAAGATATAGATCTAAGCAATTGTTTTAATTTTTAAAATTCAAAAAATAATTCAAGAAATTTCAAGCTTAGAATTAAATAAAAAAACAAGTTTTTTCAACTGAAAGTAAGGCGCAACATCGAAACTTAAAACGAACAGAAATTATTACGTATATGAGAGGGTTCGCCCCCTCGTCAATAAGTGGAGGATCCAGGGGGGAGGGGGCGCAAACGAATTCCTAACGCAAGTTTATCGGATCAACCTATTTTGCCCCCCCCCTCTCTAAAAAAAATCCTGGATCCGTCCCTGTCGCCAATGCCTCTCTCTTTACGCTAAAGTTTGAATTTTGTTCTAATTCTTAAGAATGACCCCTGAATCACAAAGGCCGTTTCCTTAGAATAAATAGTTCTTTTGAAAGTACTAAAAAACTTTAGCGTAAAGTGCGAGGTATTGACGAGGGGGAGGACCCCTCATATACGTAATAATTTCTGTTCGTCTTAAGTTTTAATGTTGCTCCTTACTTTCATTTGAAAAAAGCTCGTTTTTTTATTTAATTTTTGACCGGTTTTTAAATAATGCTGGGAAATCCGCCCCCTCCCTATTCATGGAAAATTCCCTTCCCCCATGAAAAATTCCTCTATGGAAAGATCCTTCCACGTATTTCCATTCGAATGAGCCCTCTCGCGATATTCTAGGACCACTGGGTCGATACGATCACCCCTGGAAAAAAAGAAGAAAAAATACAAAATTTCACATTTTTGCAGAAAGGAGCTTGAAGTAGGGTTCTCTGATGCGCTTAACCTGATTTAAGGGGTGCTTTTTTTCGAAAATAGGGCAAATTTTCTCAGGGTCGTAACTTTTGACGGTAAAACTAAACTTTTATAAACTTATATATCTGAAGTCAGCGTAAAAATCTGAAGAAATCAGCGTGAAGTCAGCGAAAGGCAGTGTGGTCTCCGAAATTATCTACGTAAAAATCTGATTCGTTTGATATATCTATTGGTATCAAAATTCCGTTTTTTAGAGTTTCGGTTTCTATTGAGCCGGTTCGTTCTTTACTTACAGTTCGTTACCACGAACTGTTTGACTAAACAGTCAGTTAGTTCATTTCGGAATCCATATTAACAAGATAAAAGTCCAAGATCGGCAAATTATGAGAAAATATGCAAATTAGAGACATAAATGAATATATATACAAATTATTCTAGCAAATGAAACAATAAATTACCCCAAAGAGAGCTTAGTTCGTCAAGCTATTAACAAAATAAACAAGAGAGTTTACTGTCCCATGCTTTTGTACTAAAAGTATGCTTTAATTCTATTGGTTTATTTTTGTGACGCATTTTCCTAAGCCAATCATGTTTTTCCTTAAGCATATTTCAGAAAGGGAAGCCAATGAAGCCCACCAGCCTAGCCCATTTTCTGCTTATCCATTGTTGCTACATTAAATTTAAGCCAGTAAAGGCAACTCGAGACCTTATTGGTTCTTTTGTATGAACTTTTAAGCCAATAAAATGGCTTATAAGGCTTAAGTTTTCGAGTCACAGCGTTTTTTGCAAAAATAACTGTTTCTTGGCTGAAAACCTGAATGAATTGTCCTATAGAACATCAATCAGTATAACATTAGTACAAAAACAAGGGAGAAGGAAGAAAATAAAATTAAAGAATGAGGATGTCGAGTTTGGAAAAGGGTGAGGTCAATAATGTCAATTCACAGAAACAATGGGAGGGGGGTAATCTTCATAACCTAGCGGAGAGAATTTTTTTCAACTTTTTCAATGTAAATACAAGAAAAGTCATTTTTTCGCACCAAAAAATAGGTATTTTTGAAAATCAAGAAGAAGGGACCAAAAAATTTATGGGGACAAGTACCTCCTCTATAACTCTAATTGATGCGACTGGGGAAGGTCCTTGCAAAAATTGAATCTTCGGCATTCATGCTAGTGCACTTCAGGATATAAAATTAGGGTACTTGATTCATAAATATGGGGCAACAAGGCATCTAAAGTTAAGACAACGCCATGCAAATTCCGATGTACATTGGAATCCAATAAATGAAAAAGGGTATGATAGTAATTCCCCGGAAGCTCCTTGGAAATTCCATCTATCAAATGACTTTTCTGCTCTTAAATTTTTTTTTTAATTTGATTCCAAGGGGCGGAGCCTCTGGGCGATTTTTACCTACTCTTTCCTTGCTATTACAACCATAGATGTCTAAAAAAAATTATCTTTTGACTTTATATGTTGCTTCTTGGAGGGAATAGGTAGTACAGCATTCTTCTATCTATAGTATTTACTTATATTTTCCAAGCATAACGGTTTCGCCAAGTAATCACTTCACCAGTATCCTTTCTATGTAGATGTCTTGTCATGTTTTAGAATGTATTTTATCGATTTTCTTCAACGCCCCCAAGCCGTCAACGTCCCCAATTTCCGATACAATTAAAATTCTTGGGTATCGAAATGAGTAAGCTGCTATTCCGACTTTAGGAAAAAAAATCCCGACTCGGCTGCTTATGTACCCCGGTACATCATATACGCTGCGCCAGTAAGCAGTGAAGTATCTTCCATGTATTGTTTATTTTCAGGCTACTTCGTATGGAGGGAGTTGTCTTAGAAACATTGGAAAGGGCTCATTCGACTGAAAATTTAGAGTTTAGTACCCATTTTAAGAGTCAAAAGTGATTGAAGGACAACCAACCCCTCTCCCGCGCCCTTCCTTTCCTTCCTCAACACCGTCAAGGTCTTGGACAGCCGTTTTGGTAAATATAGTCAAAAGGTCGAACAATTATGCCTCTTGAGATGACATGACCCCGCACAGCCCTTAGGTCAAGGGCTGTAAATTACTCGGATCATTCTTGTGTTTACATATAGGTTTTATTAGTGGAAAAGGGGAGCATGTTTCATCCTCAAGCTTCAAAAGGCTAAGGGTATTAAGATGGAACTTTCAGGGGATTTGGGAGGGATTTTGTCCTAAATCAAAAGATACTCTGTGCATCCAAGAATTGCATACCTGCAATAGCTCATGAATAGCTAAGCCTTAATCTTACTGGATTAAGGCGTTAATCTTACTCCTCTTTGTCGTAGTTTAATCTTAATCTTTAATCTTTAATCTTACTCCTCTTTGTTCGTATGTTCCTTCGAAGTTTGGTTTGATTAATCATTTTATTTCATGTTCGTTCTGAGTCTTTTCATTCATTGAGAGTGATTTCTGTTCGTTTTAAATATGAATTGTGATTTAGTTTATCTCTGGTCGTCTCTGGACAATTTTGCGGTAGGGAATTTTCAGCTAGGATGGAATTGTCTGTGGGTAATTTTTCTGGAGGGGGAGAGGGGTATTTTACGTGGGAAGAACCTTCTGCAGAGCGTTTTTATGTGGGGAGAAGGAATTTTCCATACAGGGGGCCAGATTTCCTGGGCATTATTTGAAAAAAAAAAAATCAGAAATTAAATAAAAAAAACAGTTTTTCAACTAAAAGTAAGGAGCAACAGTATAGTCCTTCTAATGAATTTGCTGGGGCCCCTGTACCAAACAGGTTTTTCTGATAGGTATTCTATTCTAGAGGTCATTACACTCTTTCAAAGAGGAACGAGTATAACTTGATTGGTGATTAGGATTTGAATAAAAGGAATAGTTTTTTTTTTACAATTCATATTAGTAAAGATTGTGTGATGCTATAAGACTGGTTTCGTTTCATGGGTTCATTAATAGAAGGACTAATGTTTTTTGAAAAGGGTAATTACTTCTTTAGTTTGCGAGATTTGCGAATTTTTTGCGAAAAGATATTTGCGTAAAGGTATTGCGATGGTTAAGAATGCCTCAAGGGTAATTAAAGAATGGGATGCTTGCATCAGCAATACAAAGAATAAGCTCAGATACTTAATAGATTTGACGCTTACAAGAGACATTGCTAGAAAGTATTCAATAGCTTAAGTGAAAAGTAACGATGGAATAACATTGTGACTTGACCTAGATTTACCTCGTCGAAGCGGTCTGTATAATACAAAAGTAATGTTTGAAAAGTATTGTCAATTTAAAAAGAAATGGCTGAAAAGTGTTTTGAGAGAGATGGGTTGCATGGTGGGTTGAGTTGCATGAGAGTTCAGTTAACGGGGGTACAGTTACCCGGGGGTTTCGGTTCTACAGGGGTTCCGCTCCCAGGGGGCTCAGGGGCACGGGGGTTGAGTTAAATGGGGATTGAGTTCCACGAGAGTAGTGCTTTGTCGTGGTTTAGCTTGTCACACTTTTAAAAGAGCTTTACGGGGATTGAGAGACTCAGTTGCCTAATTCCGTGTGATTTTTCATTACTTGGTGGTCATTAAAAACGAAATTTTTGTGTTAAATAAGTAGTTTTTGTATCTTTTAAAAGAGCTTTAAGGGGATTGAGAGACTCAATTGCCTGATTCCGTGTGATTTTTCTTAACTTGGTGGTCATTAAAAATGAAATTTTTGTGTTAAATAAGTAGTTTTTGTATCTTTTAAAAGAGCTTTACAGGGTTTGAGAGACTCAATGGCCTAATTCCGTATGGTGTTTGTCTACTTGGTGGTCATTAAAAAAGAAGTATTTTTGTTATATCAGGAGTTTCTGTATCTCTTAAATGAGATTTAAGGGGATGGAGAGACTCAAGTGCCTGGTTCCATGTTATTTTTCTTCTCGTCGTGCTCATTTAAAACGAAATTTTTGTGTTAAATAAGTAGTTTTTTTATCTTTTAAAAAAGCTTTAAGGGGTTTGAGAGAATCAGTTGTCTGATTCCGTGTGGTGGTTATACAAGGGTTCAGTTACAAGGGGGTTCAGTTGCACGGGGGTTGAGTTAAATGGGGATTGAGTTCAACGAGAGTACGAGAAAATGAATGAAAAGTGTTTAGAGGGAGATGGGTTGCATTGAGGGTTGAGTTGCATTAGAGTTCAGTTAAAGGGGGTACAGTTACACGGGGGTTTCGGTTATACAGGGGTTCAGTTACAAGGGGGGTCAGTCGCACGGGGGTTGAGTTAAATGGGGATTGAGTTCTACGAGAGTAGTGCTTTGTCGTGGTTTAGCTTGTCACAGTTTTAAAAAGAGCTTTACGGGGATTGAGAGACTCAGTTGCCTAATTCCGTGTGATTTTTCTTTACTTGGTGGTCATTAAAAACTAAATTTTTGTGTTAAATAAGTAGTTTTTGTATCTTTTAAAAGAGCTTTAAGGGGTTTGAGAGACTCAGTTGCCTAATTCCGTGTAGTTTTTCTTTACTTAGTGTTCATTAAAAACGAAATTTTGTGTTAAATAAGTAGTGTTTGTATCTTTTAAAAGAGCTTTAAGGGGTATGAGAGACTCAGTTGCCTGATTCCGTGTGGTTTTTCTTCACTTGGTGGTCATTAAAAATTAAATTTTTGTGTTAAATCAGTAGTTTTTGTATCTTTTAAAAGAGCTTTACAGGGTTTGAGAGACTCAGTTGCCTGATTCCGTGTAGTTTTTTCTTTACTTGGTGGTCATTTGTTGTATCTTTTAAAAGAGCTTTACAGGGTTTGAGAGACTCAGTTGCCTGATTCCTTGTAGTTTTTTCTTTACTTGGTGGTCATTTGTTGTATCTTTTAAAAGAGCTTTAAGGGGTTTGAGAGACTCAGTTGCCTGATTCTGTGTGGTTTTTCTTCACTTGGTGGTCATTAAAAACGAAAATTTTTGTGTTAAATAAGTAGTTTTTGTATCTTTTAAAAGAGCTTTACGGGGATTGAGAGACTCAGTTGCCTAATTCCATGTGTTTTTACTTTACTTGATGGTCATTAAAAATGAAATTTTTTTGTTAAATAAGTAGTTTTTGTATCTTTTAAAAGAGCTTTAGTGGGTTTGAGAGACTCAGTTGCCTGATTCCGTGTAGTTTTTTCTTTAGTTGTTGGGCAGTTGTTGTATCTTTTAAATTAGCCTTACAGGGATTGAGAGACTCAGTTGACTGATTCCGTTTGGTTTTCCTTTACTTGGTGGTCATTAAAATCGAAATTTTTTTGTTAAATAAGTAGTTTTTGTATCTTTTAAAAGAGCTTTACGGGGATTGAGAGACTCAGTTGCCGGATTACATGTGGTTTTTCTTTACTTGGTGGTCATTAAAAACGAAATTTTTGTGTTAAATAAGTAGTTTTTGTATCTTTTAAAAGAGCTTTAAGGGGGTTGAGAGACTCAGTTGACTGATTACTTTTTTTTTTTATTTCATTTCTGTTAATTTTTAGTATATTTTAAAAGAGAATTACTGTGATTTAGAGACTCAGTTGCCTAATTACGTGTGGTTTTACTTTACTTGGTGGTCATTAAAAACGAAATTTTTGTGTTAAATCAGTAGTTTTTGTATCTTTTAAAAGAGCTTTAAGGGGCTTTACATTGTCACAGTTACATTTTCTTGATTTTTCAAAGTTCATTTTGAATTTCTTTCATTGAAATGCAAGAGTTGGAATATTTCAGTAGTGTTTGATTGTGGTTTACCTTGTCACAGTTACATTTTCTTGATTTTTCAAAGTCCATTTTGAATTTTTTTCATTGAAATGCAAGAGATGGAATATTTAAGTAGTGTTTGGTTGTGGTTTACCTTGTCACAGTTACATTTTCTTGATTTTTCAAAGTTCATTTTGAATTTCTTTCGCTGAAATGCAAGAGTTGGAATATTTCAGTAGTGTTTGGTTGTGGTTTACCTTGTCACAGTTACATTTTCTTGATTTTTCAAAGTTCATTTTGAATTTCTTTCGTTGAAATGCAAGAGTTGGAATATTTCAGTAGTGTTTGGTTATGGTTTACCTTGTCACAGTTACATTTTCTCGATTTTTCAAAGTTCATTTTGAATTTCTTTCGCTGAAATGCAAGAGTTGGAATATTTCAGTAGTGTTTGGTTGTGGTTTACCTTGTCACAGTTACATTTTCCTGATTCTTCAAAGTTTATTCTTAATTTAATACATAGAAAATTATTAGATTGTCTATATCTCTATTTGGATGTTGTGTATATACTATAAAAATTGACTAATAAATGTTTATTATTTTAAAAAATATTTTATAATAATTATTTTATAACTTTAATTTAAAAATATTTAGATGAATTGGTTTTTTTAAATTTTAAAAATTAAATTTTATAGATTTTTCCAAGTTCATTTTGAATTTCTTTCGTTGAAATGCAAGAGTTGGAATATTTCAGTTGTGATTTATTGTGGTTTTCCGTGTCAAATTTAAAATTTATATCATTATAATTTTTCAAGTTTTACGTATTCACTTTAATTTAAAGAGTTTTATTATTTAATTAGTTTTTTGTTGTTGTTTACAATTTATATGTTACATTTTATTGATTTTTCAAAGCTTATTTTGATTTCCTTTTACTGAAATTTAATAGTTGGAATATTTCACCAGTGTTTGCTTATGGTTTACCTTGTCACAGTTACATTTTTTTGATTTTTCAAAGTTAATTTTAAATTATTTAGTTTTAAAGCAATATGTTGTCAAATTAATATTTTTTTTTGTTTTTTTTAACATGTCACAGTTAAATTTTATTTATTTTTCAACTTTCATTTTGAATTTTTTTCTTTGAAATGCAAGAGTTGGAATATTTCAGTAGTGTTTGGTTGTGGTTTACCTTGTCACAGTTACATTTTCTTGATTTTTCAAAGTTCATTTTGAATTTCTTACGTTGAAATGCAAGAGTTAGAATATTTCAGTAGTGTATGGTTGTGGTTTACCTTTTAAAAGTTACATTTTCTTGATTTTTCAAAGTTCATTTTGAATTTCTTTCATTGAAATGCAAGAGTTGGAATTTTTCAGTGTCACAGTTACATTTTATTGATTTTTCAAAGTTCATTTTGAATTTCTTTCGTTGAAATGCAAGAGTTGGAATATTTCAGTAGTGTTTGGTTGTGGTTTACCTTGTCACAGTTACATTTTCTTGATTTTTCAAAGTTCATTTTGAATTTATTTCATTGAAATGCAAGAGTTGGAATATTTCAGTGGTGTTTGGTTATGTTTTACCTTGTCACATTTACATTTTCTTTATTTTTAAAAGTTCATTTTGAATTTCTTTCTTTTGATTTCTCTTTTTGTTCAATTTAATTAGGGGTGTGTTGTGGTATACATTTTCAGAGTTTCATTTTCCTTATTTTTCAAAGTTCATTTTGAATTTCTTTCGTTGAAATGCATGAGTTGGAATATTTCAGTAGTGTTTGGTCGTGGTTTAACTTGTCTCAGTTACATTTTCTTTATTTTTAAAAGATCATTTTGAATTTCTTTAGTTGAAATGAACGAGTTGGAATATTTAATTAGAGTTTGGTTGTGTTTTAAATTGTCGAAGTTACACTTTCTTGATTTTTCAAAGTTCATTTTGAATTTCTGTCGTTGAAATGCAAGAGTTGGAATATTTCAGTAGTGTTTGGTTGTGGTTTACCTTGTCACAGTTACATTTTCTTGATTTTTCAAAGTTCATTTTGAATCATTCAAGAAACGTGATTAAACACGTTTTTAAACTACATGCTATTTGCATGCCTTTCCTTGGCACCTTTCCAAACGAGCGGGGATTCCCCACTGGTTCCTACACATTGCAAAAAAGTGAGCAGTACGAAAACTCCAAAATTTGGGTTAATCTAGGTTCACTTAGAGTGGTGCGCCACTCTAAGTGAACCTAGATTAACCCAACTTTTGGAGTTTTCGTACTTTTGGAACTTTTGGAACTTACAACCCTTGCCCTGAAGGCTGTTGGGGGAGTCTCCTCCTCGAAGACATAATTTTCAGATCTTTAAACTACGTTGAACAAAATGACTATCTCAAAATTTTGATTGGATGCGTGTGGGGAAACGGTGGGCGTAAAAGGGGTGTTAGTTGCCTAGCAATCACTTTCGGCTATCAAAAGCGCACAAGCCCTTCTAATTTCCTATCGAATGAGCCATTTCCGAAGTTTCTACGACAACTCCTTCGATACGAAGTGCCCTGGTCTAGAACAAAACAAAAATAAAAATAATAATAATAATAATACACTGTGCCAACATCGTTTTTTTGTTAGGCAGCGCAAGTGTGCTGCCTATGATAGTCTTTTTCACTGAAAAAAATACTTTATATTTTTTCGGTTTTTTTCTGTAAGAATCCATAGTTTGGCTTGCTATTTGTAAGTTAGAGAAACTTTTTCAACAGTTTTTAATCCTGAAAAAACGGTATTTTTTATTTAATTTTATAACTCCTGAAGTTGACCTGAAAAATAAAACTTAATATCATTCTCAAAAGATTCTATCCATGCTCTTTGAAAACCTGGGTACACTTACATTCTTTTTATTTATTTAAATTATAAGAGTAGAAGTAGTAATAGCAGTAGCCTCAAAAGTTTCCACTTAATATCTCCAGTCGTTCTCGATATATTGCGGAGTTGTCTTATTGGCAGGCATAAACACAATGCCTTTTAATTTATAGCTACAGTTTTAAAGTATACTGGGCCAATTGCATGACGAATATCCCTTAAGACATAGTTGCTGAACCGTTCTTCTATGGTGAACAAAGTCGTTGTCTCATAATTTTGCCTGGATGTGTTTGGAAAATGAATGAGCTTGAGAAATGGGCTACTTGCCCTGCAATCTCTTTTTACTCTTAAAAAGAGCACCAGAACTTTTAATTTTTGAATTGAATTAACTCCTTTAAAAGTTTCAATGATATTTCTAGCTATTATAGAGTGATGCTGCATATGATATTACTTATATGCCCTTTTGAAAACCTGCATGCATATAGTTTTTTCGTTTAATCTAAACTCTTCCTAAACATTCCCTAAAAGTTTCCCCTTAATATCCTTAGCGTAATTAGTTACAGTGACTGTAGTGGTAGCATTACAAATATACACATACTGCCTTCTGGCTAGTTCAAAATCCCCCATAACTTACCCTTAAAGGTCTAACTTAATAATATAAGTTGTTCTTCAGATATTGCTTTGTCACTTTTTGAAAGTCCACATGCTCAGAGTTTATTTTGATTTAGTTTAACATCCACCTAAATATTTCTTAAAAGCTACATCTTTTTGTCATTAATTTGAGCAGTCGCAATAATTGCAACAGCAGTAGTTGCAGTATGCGGATAACACCCTCGGCTTCTTCAACATCCCCTTCTAAGCAGGGTGACAGTTTTAGCCTAATGCCATCAACCGTTCCTGAAGCATTTCTGATGCGTCCGCTTGACAATCTGTGTGGGCATAGTGTGTTTCCAATTATTTCTATACAGTTTCTATATATCTCAAATTTTTCGCCTTAATACCTGTAGTTTTAATAGCAGTATTAGTAGTAGTAGCAGTAGAATCAATATTAGTAGCCTAAGCTTTAGTTGCACTAGTAGTAATAGAAGTAGTAATAATAGTAACAGCATTAGCATGCAAACATTTTGTTTTTGTTAGTTTAACATGCCTCATTACAAGCTGTGTTAGTTTCGACTTCACACACCAAACTATTCCTAAGTTACTGCTGTTACACCCTTTTGACAACCTGCTTACAGACGGCGTTGGTGATTCAGTTCACCTTTCCCCCTCAAAATTCCTTGAAAATTTCACCTTCATACCCTTAGGTTTACTTTTAATAGAAGTCAGAGTAGTAATATTGATATTACTAGTAATAGTATTGAATAGCGGTAGTACTACTAGCAGCAGTAGTATTAGCCTATTGCCTTTTGGTCAGTAGAACATCCCTCTCATCGAGTTCTGGAAGTTTAAACTTAATACAAATAACCATTGCTATGACATTGCTGATATGTCCTTTTGATAACCTCCATATTCATCTACTTCTTGAACTTTTCATCGCAAAGGTCTTAGCCTTACAAGTAGTTGCAAAAGAAGTAGTAGTAGTAGTAGTACCAGTAGTAGTAGTAGTAGTAGTAAGAGTAGTAGTAGTAGTAGTAAATGTAGCAGTGACAGTAGTATTAGCAGTATTGTGCACGTATTGCCTTTTGGTGAGATGATCTTCTCCTTTGAGCATTCTCTGAAAGTTCCAACATAATTTATTTATTTATTTATTTCCCTCAAAAACGAGGAGTATAAAAGATAATTAAATAAATCTTCAAAAATCCAAATAACACACCATCAAACATAGCAACAATTTACAAGTTGCCCAAAAGAAAACTTAATCAAATGCAACAAATAGTAATAATGAAATCATGCACTTTTTAAACTATAGAAAAAAAAGGAAAAAGATTATGAACATAAAGTATATTTTCAGCTTTACGGTAAAAATTATTTATTTTTACCTTGGCTATTTCCAACGGCTCTTTAATTTTAAATTTTGAAACTAATTCAGTATTACTAAAGGAAATTGGAAAACCAAGTAAAAACTTACAATATTTAAAATAACAAACGCGAATTGCTGAAAAATCACAAATTTTAAAATCTCGAAGAAGAAGGGAAGGATAAAGAACATGCGGGAGGGCTACTGCATTAAAAAGAGAACCTAGAATTTCACGACGATAAACACCACGTAGCCGTATTATGGAACCAAACACCTTTCTAATTTTTTCTTGAATATGTAAAATTAGCATCGACTTAGATTCACGAGCTGAAGCAGAATAAGGTAACCCAAGATAAACAACAGCATCAGAAACCGGAAATGATATATTTCTATCGCAAATTAATTCAGCTCGGTCATTAACATTAACGGGAAAATATTGACATTTTTTAATACTAATAGAAAGGCCACGAACATTAAGCAGACTAGAAAGGGAATTAAAATTCTTAATTAGACTAGCTTTAGAACGGCTCAATAGTATAATATCATCAGCATATGCAATAAAATACACATCCCGTCCCCAAAAAATAAGGGTTGTAGATAAAGAACGAAGACACTCCGCCAGACATGCGTTAAAAATATAAGGAGATAAAACCCCACCCTGTCTCACGCCCCGACCCACGGAAATTGGATTAGAAAGAGAATCAGAAGTATGTGCAAAAATTTTTATCCTAAGCCCCGAATACCAAGATCTAAGAACTCTAACCACAGAAAGGGGAATCCCACCAGAAATAAGAGCTGAAAGAGCGGAAGCATGCGAAATATTGTCAAAAGCTCCTTTTATATCAATTAATAGTGTACAAAGTGGGGAGCCAGTAGATCTTGACTCCTTAATTATAGTATCAAACGTTGCATGCGCATGGTCGCAACCCATTCCTTTTTTGAACCCTACTTGATTAAGACCAACATCCAAATAATCAAAAAGATCCTTTATACATAATTCAAAAAGTTTACCAATCATAGAACCCTTCGTTATCGGCCTATACGAATCACAAGAACGGAGATCTCTTTTACCAGATTTTGGAATAGGAGTTACCACCCCAATCCTAAAAGACGGAGGAACATTACCAAACTTGAGAATAAGATTAAAAAAAGTCAAAAGAAGAAGAAGAAAAGAAGTTGGAGCAAATTTCACATGAATTGAAAAAATCCCATCATGGTCTGTAGAGGATTGTGGCTTTAATTTACGGCATGCACCCAACAAAGAATCAAACGAAATAGAAAAATCATGCGAATTAAAAGAACTGTTTAAAATTATATCAACATGCGAAAGTTGTTCAGGATCATCACAAGATTTCGAAAGGTTTGCAAAATGAGTTTCCCACTCAACAAGAGAAGGGCCATTCTTTTTAGAAGGTTCATTAACTCTCTTTGTTGAACGTAGAGCTTTCCAAAGTTTCTTTTTATTCATATCAACTTCAGACGAAGCATACATAAGCAAAATATTATTATGACGACGGAGCTCCGACTGGAAAATTGCCTTCTTTTTTTTCATGCATAGAAAAGCCGGATGAAGATCACGCGGTTTTCCACTATTTTTCCAATGTCTAAAAGCTAATTTAGATTCATGATTAGCATGTACAAGAAACGGATTTGACGACCAAAAAGGTTTTTCAACATTGGGTTTACACTTTTTAACACCAAAAGTTTCTTTAGCACCATATTTTAAGCAATGTAATAACTGAAGATATATGCAATTAAGCTCAAGCTCTATGTTATCATTATGACACTTCAGAATAATGAGATACACTCAGAAATCAATTCTTGAGATACGCTATTTTGACATTGTGCATGCACATAGCGTCTTATGATTTTGTTCAAATTTCCCTTCATTACTGTAAATGGAGTAGTGTGGTAGTAATAGTGGTGTTAGTTGTAATAGTATTGGTAGCATGCAAATATTGCCATTTTGATCATCCTCCCTTATCATTTTCTGGATTTTCTAAATTAATATACTCAGTTATTCCTGTGTTATACCCTTTTGACATTCTGTAAGCCCATAACGTGTTTTGATATAGCTCAACACTCCCCTCAACATTCTCAGAAAGGCTCACCTGTATTCCCTTCAGCCCCTTTCATATACGGAATAATTTCTGTTCATTTTAGTTTTAATGTCACTGCTTACTTTCAGTTAAAAAAAAACTTGTTTTTATGTAATAATAAAAAAGGATTGGAATAGATGATGTAAGAACACAGCGTTGATAACGGAAATTAAATAATTCCTGATTTGTGGCCTTTATCTGATTACTCTGGTGCGGGATATTTTCCCGTTCTGGTAATATTTAAGTTGATTTTTCCAATAATCAATTTTAAAAAAAACTTTTTCCACAAAACAAGTTTTACAAAGAAATGTAAAGAGCTCTATTAAGCCAAAAATTAGCAGAAATAAAGTCAAATAATCTTCCAAGTGCAAACTACTAAGAATCACTATCAATAAATAAATAAAACTCAAAGCGAGTAGAAATTGCAATAAATAGCCGAGTCAAACTCAAAACGAGCAAAAATTAACATGAGTAGGGTTTACAATCCTCATGCCTTCTCAAGATCAGAACATAATTTGCGCATTACTGAAAAAAAAAAACACAAACGAATAACCGTGGATTTTTAGTTTAATTGACATATACTGTTATTTATTCCTTAAAGTTTTGATAATTTTTTGTTTATTAAAGTAAACAAGTGAAAACTCTTAAAAAGTATTTTGTTTTCGGTAAAGCGTAAAGTATGTTCTTTTCTTGAGAAGGCATGGGGGTTATCAGTCCTACTCATGCTAATTTTTGCTCGTTTTGAGTTTGACTTTGGATATTTACTGTAATTTCTGTGCGTTTTGAGTTTCATCTATTTATTGATAGTGATTAGTGGTAGTTTTACGCTTAAAGATTATTTGACCTAATTCCTGCTCATTTTTGGCTTAATGGAGTTCTTTCCTTTTTTTGAAAAACTTGATTTTGGAGGGCAACCAACCCCCCTCCCCCGCCAACCATTTCCTCAAACACATCCAATCAAAATTTTGAGCCTGGGGGCATATAAGGTTATAAGTATGCCTGGGGGCATATAAGGTTATAAGTATGCCTGGGGGCATATAAGGTTTCTATAGAAAGGGTTGTATAAACCCTTTTTTTAAAAATCTTTTCGGTTTTTTTCCATAAGAATTCAGAGTTTGGCTTGCTATTTGTAAGTTGGAGAAACTTTTTTAACAATTTTTAATCCTGACACAAACAGTATGTTTTAATTTAATTTTGTAACCTCTGAAGTCGACTGAATCACTGTCGTTGCGCTGCCTAAGTAAAAAGCTATGTGGGCACGATGTTTTTTTTTTTTACACCAGAGTATTTCTTATCGAAGGAGTTGTCGTAAAAACTTTAGAAAGGACTCTTCCAATTGGAAATTGAAAGGGCTAGTACCCTTTTTAATAGTCCAAAGTGATTGAAGGGCACCTAACCCCCCTCCCATTTCCACAAACACATCCAATCAAAATTTTGAGATAACAATTTTGTTCAGCATAGTCAAAAGGTCTGGAAAGTCTTTCCTTAAGGATGGCAACCCTCCCCATACACTCCTCTGAGAAAAGCTTTTAAGTTACGCCCTGGGGGCATATAAGGTTTTTATACAAAGGATGATCGTATAAATTTTGGAGGGGGCTCATTGGATTGGTAATCAGAAGTTCTATTGCCCTTTTTAAGATTCAAAGTAATTGAAGGGTTGATACCCCCCCCACATCTCATACTTTCCCGAAATGCATCTGATAGAAATTTTGAGATGACCATTTGTAGTCGTAGAAACTTCTAAAAAGGCTCATTCGATTGGTAACTAAAAGGGCTAGTGCGCTTTTTAATAGTCAAAAGTGACTGGAGGGCAGCAAGCCCCCTCACGCCCATCAATTCCCAAAACACATCTAACCCAAATTTTTATATAGCCATTTGTTCAGCGTAATTGAAAGATCTGGGAGGGTCCTAAAGTAAACATTTTAGGTTAATAACCCTCCCCACACCCCTCAGCACAAGGGTTGTAAGTTATGCCCCGAGGGCGTATAAGGTTTTTATGGAAAGAATAGTCGTATAAACTCTGGAGGGGGCCCCTTTGATTGGAAATCGTGTATTCTAGTGCCCTTTTTAAGAGTCTAAGTGATCGGGAGGCAGCCACCCCCTCCTCGACGCATTGCTCTTTACGCTAAAGTTTTTTATTGTTTTAAAAAGTAGCGTTGTGACAAAGAGTTGAACTTTAGCGTAAAGAGTGAGGCGTTGAGGAGGAGACAGCCCATTTCATATAGTCTATGGAATAATTTCTGTTTATTCCAAATTGTAATGTCCCTTCTTACTTTCAGTTAAAAAATAACTTATTTCTTATGTAAGTTCTGAACGTTTTTCATTTAATGCAGGTTCGAATTTGGTTCACCGAGCATGAAAATTTAAAACGAAATTTGCATATTAATTTTGGCAGGTTTATTCCGTATATGAAGGGTTGCCATAGCTGTTAGCGCTGTTAAAAAAGCTTCTTATTCTAAATAAACGGCCCCCGTGTTTAAGTAGCCGTTCTTAAAAAGTTGGGACAAACAGTCAAACTTTAGCGTAAAGAGCAAGGTAATGAGAAGGGGCCAACCCTTCATATATGGAATAATTTCTTGTCGTTTTGAGTTTTAATGTTGCTCCTTACTTCCAGTTAAAAAAACTTACTTTTTTTTTATTTAATTTCTGTTCGTTTTCCAAATAATGCCGGTAAATCTGGTCCATCCTTTATGAAATATACCCCCCTCATGGAACACCCCATCGTGGAAATTTCATCCAGCGTAAAGTGCACCCCCCGTCAAATTCCCTTCAGACAGTTCTACCCTCGCTGAAGATCCCCACTCCCCGTAAAATTGCTCGCGGATGATTCAGCATTGAAAATTCTCCTTGCCGTTCTTTCATTTGAATGAGACTTTAATCTCTTATCGGTTTCTCGGTAACTCCAGAAATACCCCTCCCGTGGAAATTATTTCCTGGAAATCAAAGCGCGCGGAAACTAGCCCCCGAATAATTTCCCCGGAACATCTCCACATATAAAATTTGTCAAAGAAAATGTAACACAATTAATAAGAATTTCGTATAGTAATTCTGTCAAATCCCCCCCCCCCAGTATAACATTTTCCCACGGACTGTGGGGGCCATTTTATACCTAAAGAGATAGTTATTCGACTTTTCAATTATACTGAACAAAATGTATATCTCAAAATTTTGATCAGATAACTTTGGGGTAAAATGGGCATGAGAGGGGTCCAGTTGTCCTCCAATCTTTTTGGTTACTTAAAAAGGGCACTACAACTTTTAATTTCCGTCCGAATGCACCCTCTACCGATCTTCTAGGACCATTATTTCAATACGATCACCACAGGGAAAAAAAAAAAAAAAAAAAAAACACGCATCGCTGATCTGTCTTCTGGCAAAAATACGGTAGCAAAATTTAAGCTACTACAGTAGGGTTCTCTGATGCGCTGACTCTGATGGAGTGATTTTTATTAAGAATCCTTGAATTTTAGGGGGTATTTTCTCCCTTTAGGAGGGTGGAATAATTTTTATCTTTTTAATTTGGGCCCGGATGCGAACTCCTGAATTCGTGCCCAATGTATTTTGGCTCATTTGATTCGAGATGTAGAGTTATAGTGCTCTTTTTAGGAGTCAATAGCGATTGGAAGGCAACCAGCCCTCCGGTAAACGTGCTAATCTGTCATTGTGGGATTTTTTCTTTTGAAACAGTTTATTAAGTAACCAAAGCAAAATAGCGACCGGAACTCTAAAAACCAAATTTTGAAAATAATAGTACATACGGGAGTAAAATGATAAAGCTAGTCACTTGATTGACTGCCTAGGTCTTTTATCTAATCCCAGTGGGTGACAAAGGGAGTAAAGGAGAGCAGCCGCGCACCCAGAGATTTTTTCGGAGCGAGGAGGGTAATAATAAATAAAAAGTTTTTGGAGAGTCAATAATATAAAAAAATAGGTACTGTTCTATTAAGCAGGCTCTTTTGAATACGGCAAAGCATACCAGTCACGAAATAGATCGAGATTTTTTCAGGGGGGGGGGGTCCAAAAACTTAAAAACAAATTAAAAATCTTTTTTATATTTATTTTCGTACCGTTTTTTACGAGGCCAACAAACATTTTGGGGTTTCGTTAAACCCCCGAACCCTCTCCTGGATACGGCCTGGATATATCCGATTATGGGTTAATGAAAATCATAAACATTATTTTACTATAGTTTTGTATGATCTCATACGGCAGTCTTAATATAACCTTATTACAGTTAATTGATTTGGTGTTTTTTTGGTACAATTTTCACCTACTGATCTCAGCCAATTACTTTTCACTTTTGACTTAACCTTGGATACATTAATTAAAACTGCCCCACCTTTTTAAGAATTAGGCTTAAAAAATTCGAACGAATATCCAAGTTATTCATCACTCTATGACATTGAAAATTAGATCAGCATCTGTTAATGGGCCTGGAGATAGACAATAAAAGCTGTCTTGTCGATGATCAGCGTATATTTAACCACATCGTTAACGCTAAGTTAATATATGATTAGAGTCCAAATGAATTGCACTTAAGGCTGTACGATACTTTAAAAATGATTTTGCTAGCCTCAGCTTCAACTGCCCCTCCAAAAAAAATGGTTCATTGGCGAATTCTCTAAGGGGACGTCGAAATGGTTGAGAATTTATGATTCGACTGGCAAATTTGACTTAAAATCGGGAAAATTGACTTCACTTTTGTCGGTGATTGTGTCAATGAAAATCGGGCGGCAGCACGCGGAACTAGGAGAGTGGCGAAGTTACTCAAATGCCAATCCCTTTGAACTGAGTGTTTTCCGCGTTGATCTGCTTGAACATTTTTGGGTCTTCCCCTCCTGGACTTTAACTCTGCTGGGTTTAATTTAGTTCCATTTTGTTGCTGCTATGTTGGCTTTTCCATAACGTAACATAAACGTAAATAAAATAAAATTTTAAGTAGAACTTAAGTCCACATGACACTTCCTACATTAGGGACTAGACTCTGCATAAAAGATTTAAAGCCGAACTGGTCAGCCATGACAAAAAACAAAAAATACGAATACGACAAACGGGTATATGGCCAGTAAATGAAAACGAATAAAAAACAAAAACGAATATTTCGCCCGTATCTAACAAGGCGTCTTCAGCGTAGGAGAAAAAAATTGACTAAAACTAAAAATATACATAAAACTAAAATAGACTCACCTAATAATATAATATACAATTGTTAATGTTAAGCAATTGTATATCATATTTTTAGGTGAGTCTATTTTAGTTTTTTTTTTATTTTTAGTTTTGGTCAATTTTTTTCTCTACGCTGAAGACGCCTTGTTAGATACGGGCGAAATATTCCTTTTTCTTATTTCTTCGTTTTCATTTACTGGCCATAGACCCGTTTGTCGTATTTGTATTTTTGTTTTTCGTCATGGCTGGCCATTTTGTGTTTTTTGTCATATTCATTTTTGTTTTTTCTTCGTTTTGATTTACTGGCCATAGACCCGTTTGTCGTATTCATATTTTTTTTGTGTTTTCTATTATATTCTGTATTTTTTTTTATTATGTTTTACTAATATATTCATTGGATGCTGAACCGTAATATAAAATCAGTTTTTCTTTATCAGCTGTGTGTTTTGAAATACAGCAGTTTCATACATAGGTTATAGTTTAATAATGGTTTATATAGTCGGCACAAAGACACCGCGGCCGCAAACCACATTTAAGTGGCACTGAGTCATGGATAATTTTGATTTTATCAGCAGGTGTTTTTATGATTTGGCTCAACCAATACAATTCTCAAAAACTTTAATTGGGTCAAGGGTGGATCCAAGATTTTTTTTTCGGGGGGGGGGGGGGGTTCGACTAATTTTACTGATTTTTACCTAGGTTTTATTAATTTTCGACTTATTTTGATCTCGGTAAAAAATTACGGGGGGGGGGGGGGTTCAAACTGGGTAGTCCACCCCCCTGGATACGGCCTTGAATTGGGTGGTAAATTCAGCAAAATACAAGCTTGAAAAAAAATACATCCTACAAGGCCAGCTTTTTTTTCGGATATTGGTATGAAACATACAAGGGCGTATCCAGGATTTTTGGTGGTAGGGCTTTTTTCGGGGGGGGGGGGGGGGGTGTACAAAAAAACTTTACAAAGCGCAACAAAACTTTGTTTATATAAATTTTTTTACTTTCTTAGAAACTTACTTTCTTTTTTTTTTACTTTCTTTTTTTACTTTTTTTACTTTCTTTTTTTAATTTTTTTTACTTTCTTTTTTACTTTCTTGAAAAAAAAAATTTCAAGAGGAGGGATTAAGCCGTTCACCCCCCCCCCCCCTGGAGACGGCCCTGGAAACCAACAAAAAAATTGCTAATTGACTAATATTACCAGTCAGATTTTCATCCTGCTTTATTGCATTATCAGTTTTTGAATATTACGCCTCAATATTTTAAGCAACAATTTAATTTGCTAGCGAAATTCTCTAAAAAAAAAAAAATCTTGGTTCAGAGGAACAAGTTTGTTGATGAAATTTTTAGCTGACAGTTTTTATTAGAATAACAGGATTGAGCCTTCAGTAAAATGATTTCAATGTCGTTTACAAGTCAAATATTTTAGGCTGAAATATTCCCTAATCCTTGGAATGTTGATTTTTCTGTTTTCTTAATTCGAGTAAAAACATTAATTCTGACATTTCGTTTTTGTTATACAGTCCTTTTAAGAGCCTCTTAACCATTGTTTGAAAACTACAGGATAGTGTCAGTCCAGACATGCACGTATGTAGATTATGATTCTTAGAGCCCTCTACCCCTGAATTTCATTTTGCTTGTTTGATTAAAAAATGAACATTCAGTCACCAAGATCGTATTCGGGATTTTTTCGGGGGAGGTGGGTACAAAAAAATTAAAAAAACACATGAAAAATTTCTTTATATTTATTTATGTTACATTTTTAAGAGTCGGACCAACGTTTCATTAGGGAGGGGGTTCCATTCCCCTAAACCCCCATCCGTGGATGCGGCCTTGTCAGTCATACTTCCTATTATCCCTATAAACCTTAGAATTATGGATTTTCCAGTAATTAAAAAAAAACAAAAAAACATACCCTGTGTTTACTTATCCTGGCCCTCAATATACTGCCCCTTATAAAAAAAGAAAAAAAGAGAAAAGCTTTCTTTGACTTATTTAACCTTCAGTGTAAGGCATGTTATGGAGTGTTTGATTGACTTGTTAATTTAGACGCCGCAGAAACTGTTAAATTGCATGTTTAAACGCCAAATTTCTTTTAGCCGCTGGGAAAGCGACAGTGCAAAATTAAGATAGCTATCTATTTGATATCTAATTTAAATCCAGCCACATTATTTAGCCCCAAATGCTTGATCTATCTTATCACATTGTCTAATGCGAAGGCTAATTTAATATTTTATTGATAGCCTGAAGTTTGATGAAATACTTTCGCTTTTTGAAAACGCTGTTTTCGGTAGTAAATGACCTCGTCTTAGGCAAAATCGTTTAAAGCAAATTTGAAGTTTCTAACCCCCCATTAAGCTACACGAGTGAATATTTAACACTAACCTTTCTCAAATGGTCTTAAAATGAAGAGACATTTTGTCTTAGGCAAATCTGATAACGAGTTTGATGATTTAAGACCAAACAGCTTACAGGAGAAAGCTTTGGGCCCATACCCACCCAATAACTTCTTGAGGTTTTACAATTGATGACATATTTTTTTTGCTATTTTCTGTATGACTTGCCAATTTTTCACAGTTTTTGTTAACTTAACAAAATTTATATATCTATATATATATATATATATATATATATATATATATATATATATATGGTTGATAACAATACATGACATGATAACAATCCATGGTTGATAACAATAAATGACAATAATACCGAAAAATTATAAGAACTTTAAACACATCTAAGAATCTCCTTTGTACGTGATTCCAAATATTAAAAATTTGTTAATTCAAGATTGCCAATGAAAAGTTACGAGCCTGAGGAAAAAGTATATGAAAAACAAATAGCGAAAACACACCCTAAGAGACACGTGATCCTATTGAAAATTACTCCATCACATTCATATATTCAATATGTTCAAGAACCTTAATGTGAAGGTACCTAGTTCCTACATACAAAACACACAATATTGAATTTCTTGAGAAATTTTCATCGGATACGTGAACGTTTCTTTTTTGTTTATATATATATATATATATATATATATATATATATATATATATATATATATATATATATATATATATATATATATATATATATATATATATATATATATATATATATATATATACATATATATATCAAGGCCGTATCCAGGGGGGGGGGGGTATCTGGTTTGACCCCCCCCCCCCCGAAATTTTTGACCGACTCGAAAATAAGTCGAAAATTAGTAAAACCTAGGTAAAAATCAGTAAAATTAGTCGAAAACTGAGTCAAAATTAGTAAACCCCCCCCCAAAAAAAAGTCAAAATTAGTAACCCCCCCCCCCCCGAAAAAAAAAATCCTGGATCCGATGTATATATATATATATATATATATATATATATATATATATATATATATATATATATATAATATATATATATATATGCCATCTATAGTATTTCAATGCTATTATGGATGAGTTTGCTTCCTTGTTGTTATCTGAAAAAAGTGTCTAAATTATTTTGAAGTTTACTTCCTATTGTTGTTTACCCTCTAATGATAGATTATCTGCTAAGTAGTGTTTGTAAAAACTTGAACAATTGGAATAGGGTTTTTTCTTTAGGCCTTTTTACCAGCGCCATCTTTTTCTTGAGTAAATTGGCGCGCCATCTATAGTATCATTTATAATTAAATTTTACCAATAAGCGAGCAGAAGAGGGGAGTTTCTTGTCGCAAGGGCCGTTGTACCTGCCGGGAGTGTTACTCCCTTAAACTGTGGGAATCAGGTAGCAAGAAACTACGCTTCCCTCGCTTATTAGCACGCCCACGGACTGATTTTTGGACTATTCTTTGGCATCCGATTGCAATGTCGGAGAAAAGAGATAAAGGTGAAAAGCTTATTATCAATCCGTTACTGAACTTTTTAACACGTGTCATGAATGATGGACTGAAAATAGAGGTGATCACGGCAACTGCCCTGAGTTTTTTCACTCTTGAGTAAATTATTGAAGCTAAAGCTGTACTGCATAAGGAGCTAAAAATCGAGACCCGGCTGATTAAGCATAGTAAGAAGGAGGATGAGAACGTAATAGATATGTGCAGATGGTTTAACCATGCTGCAACTCGCGATAAAAAGCTGATTCCTACCTTTGTGATCCTAACGCCATGCTCTGTTCCTACTGTCGGGGAATCCACCTCAGCGACAGCTATCTGTCGGCTCAACGAAATCAAGCGTAAGGTCGATGGACTATACGAAATGGCACAAAATCGGCCACTGACTTGGAAACCGAGCGAACCCGCGGAGGAGCCCCCCCTCCGGCCCAGTTACGCTGTTATCCTCAAAAACTTACCTGACAGCTTAAATACACCTAGTGCGCGAAAGGAATTTATTGACAAGGTCTGTCCGAACAGCGAGGAAATAAGTGAGCTTCGTAAACTGAAGGGTGACTGGAAACTAGTGGTGAAATCTAAGAAAACTGCTGATACAATTGCCTCAACACTGAAAAGTGATAAATGTGGTGTTACTGCGTCCGTACGCTCACCGAGCTATATTGGTGTATTCAAGCGCGTCCCTGAAGACCTGAATGAGCAGTCATTGCACGAACTTATCCCCCGTGCTACAAAAGTTATGCAATGTGGATCCTCTCGTGTGTTCAAAGTTTATTTTGAGTCGCGACACGAGCTCGAAATCTTCGTCCGCACCTCCATTAAAGTGCACTACGAAAAACTACCCGCCGAAGTATTCGTGTTCACTCCAAGACGATGCTACTCGTGTCATACAGTCGGTCATTTAGCATCCGAGTGCACCAATCAGCCCAAATGTTCCAGATGTGGATCCGTAGAACATAAATCTGATCGTCTCAATCCCTGTAAACAACTGCTTTTTTGCATAAGCTGCAACACTAGTGGACATTCTTGCTACAGCGTCCGTTGCTCGGCAAATAAACCTGCAAACGCAGACTCAAAAGCTAATAGGCTTGCCCGTGCTACTCAATGAACATTTTATCTTGGAATATGAATGGGAATTTCGCAAAAAGGCACCCAATAGTTTGTGAAATGCTAAAAAGCAATCAAATTGTGTGTATCCAAGAGCACTTTGCTCTTCCTATTTCTGTAGGTCAACTGGACATTTTCCGTGCTAATAACATGTATGTTGTTCCTGCTGTCAGAAAAAAGGACCAGGGAAGGCCCTCCGGGGGTCTCGTGACGTATATTAGTAACGATGTTGAATCAAAGTTGTTTTTTTCAACGCAAAACATTCTAGCGGTTCAAGTGTGTAATTTTGTTGTTGTGAACGTATACATGCCAACCGACTATCGTGATGACGCATCTCACTCCGAATTTGCGCAAAGTTTACGTAAATTAGCTGAATGTCTTAGCAAAATCCGATTAGAAAGATTGCCTTGTGTAATATTAGGTGATTTTAACTGTCCTATGAGTGCTGAATTTACTGATACTAACGCACTTTTTACTGGTGATCGTGAAAGTATGGTACATGGTCTCCTAGATGATACATTTACCATTTTAGAAAAAAAACAAAATTTTACATACATACACAACACAGGAAGTACTTCTAATTTAGACCATGTTATTTGCTCTAATGACCTAGTCCCTACTTCAGTACGGGTGTCTGACACTACTTTTACTGCTGACCATTTTTCAATAGAACTGCAAATCACACCTCCCGCTACACAATCTGAGCATCCACACCAAAATAACGCAGCAAAAACTACAAAAAATGGACACAAATACGGGATTGGAATCATGTTAATACGTCGGTTTACACGCAAGTTTCAGATGAAATTTTAGCTAAAATTAAAACCCCATTTAACCTTCTGATCCAGTCACGACAAATTGAACCGAACGAGGCCCGACTTGAACTTGATATATATGCCGCCCAAATTACACACGCTCTTCGCTCAGCTGAGGAAGCTGCTGTTCCCATAAAGAAAATTAAGACCGGTACGCAAGTTTCAGGTTGGTCGCAAAATGCTGGCCTAGTTAATGCATGCAACCAGGCAAAATTTTGGCTTTCTGTTTGGAAGGAGTGTGGACGGCCGAGAATTGGGGTTGTAAATGCCGTTAGACTCCTTACAAAAAGAAAGTTTGGAAAAGAATTGGCTCTCCACCGGTCTAATGTAATTGCTAAGTCTTCTGAAGATGCTCTACGAAATCCTGACCTTATATGGAAGACTCTTTCCGAAAGAAAGCCGAATTTTGCTGCATCTTCAATTTCCCTTGAATCTTGGAGAACTTATTACGAACAAGAATTTAAATCCCCTTGTCCGACTCTTAGTGCAAAATACAAGGCAAATATTATGCAGCCAAGTGCTGCATAATTTCCTATCAAGCACCGACCGTTCTGACGTTACTGTGTCGGTATCCGAGGTTCAGAACGTGCTCCGTCGCATTAAAAAGAAAAAGTCACGTGGTGCTGATGGAATTTCTGCTCTTCATTTAAAAAGCCCATCTTCAATACTCATTCAGCACCTTGCCCTGCTTTTTCAGATGATTTTTGTGCAAGGTGTGGTTCCCAGTAATTTTTGCATAGGGTCCCTTACCCCTGTGCCAAAAAAGGGGAAACCCCTGGAAGAATGTACGTCTTTTCGACCCATTACTATATCAACAACTTTTTGAAAAATTTTTGAGCTACTTATAACTAAAGAAATAAATGAGAAATGTTATGCACCACCCTCCCAATTTGGCTTTCAACCTGGTCTTGGCTGTGGCCATGCGCTAAGCGTCGTGGCTTCTGTCCTTATTGATGCTGAAAGCTCAGGCGAGTCGGTCGCGATTGGCATTCATGATGTCAAGCGTGCGTTTGATTCCCTTATCCAAGACCAAATTATTCTAGAAATGGGAAAGAGAGGCGTTCAACGAGATGTCATAATGCCATTAAAGGACATGTATGAAAACCTCCAGGCACAAATAAAAGTTGTTTCGCCCGAGAAGAATATAAGGGAAATTTACCCAACCGTCCCAGTTCGAAAAGGCGCCCGGCAAGGTGCTCCTACTTCTGCCCCGGCTTTTAATAACAGTGTTCTTCCAGCACAGGAAAATTACCAAATAACGTGTGTTCTGGATGGTATTGAACTTTCTCTTCTTTGTTATGCTGACGATATTTTAAATATGAGCCGGAATATTGGTGGCATCGAATGCAATTTTGCTATTTTTCAAAAGCAATATGCTACGATAGGCCTAGAATTTAACGCTGCAAAATCAGAGGTATTACTGTTTAATTGGCCCGAAAACCAAGTCCTGCCTACCATAGACCTTGGACAGACAAGTATTAAGCCAGCAGATCACATCATTTATCTTGGACTACCGATTGGTAAAACGCTGAGACACACACGACAGCTATTAATTCAACATCTCGAAAAGCGTACCGGTTTTGCATACAGCAGATTGGTTGCAACGAAGTTCAGCTTCAACCGGTTTATCCTTGCTCGGCTGTATACTGCACTAGCATTGCCCCATTTTTTATACCTGAGCCCTTTTTGGCGAACATTTCCATGCACCGCTAAACAGAAACTTCGAGCAATATTTTTTAAATATGCTAAGTACCTTTTAAGACTCCCCCCTGGACACGTAACACATACCTCATTAATAGGTATAAACTGGCAGATCCCACTCTCATAATTGAAAATCAGATCTCCCGTTTTAACAGTAAATTGGTAACCACCCCTGGCATAGTTTACTCAAGCAGTAGTCAAGTGTAGAATTGTTTCTTATTTCTTGTCAGTTTAGTGTTTTTATCGTTTGTATCCGTTGATGTATTATTTGTCCCTTTTTTTTTCTTTTTTATTTTTCTTTATCTTTATTGTACTCTGTCTTGTGTTTTTGTAACGACGGGTTATAAATAAATAATAATAATAATAATATATATATATATATATATATATATATATATATATATATATATATATATATATATATATATATATATATATATATATATATATATATATATATATATATATATATATATATATATATATATATATATATATATATATATATATATATATATATATATGTCAAGGGTGGATCCAGGATTTTTTTTCGGGGGGGGGGGGTTTACTAATTTTTGACTTTTTTTTTGGGGGGGGTTACTAATTTTTAACTCGGTTTTCGACTAAATTTACTGATTTTTACCTAGGTTTTACTAATTTTCGACTTATTTTCGAGTCGGTCAAAAGTTTGGGGGGGGGGGGTTCAAACCGGGTAACCCCCCTGGATACGGCCTTGATATATATATACATATATATATATATATATATATATATATATATATATATATATATATATATATATATATATATATATATATATATATATATATATATATATATATATATATATATATATATATATATATATATATATATATATATATATATATATATATTTATATATATATATATATATATATATATATATATATATATATATAAACAAAAAAGAAACATTCACGTATCCGAGGAAAATTTCTCAGGAAATTCAATATTGTGTGTTTTGTATGTATTAACTAGGTACCTTCACATAAAGGTTCTTGAACATATTGAATATATGAATATGATGGAGTAATTTTCAATAGGATCACGTGTCTCTTAGGGTGTGTTTTCGCTATTTGTTTTTCATATACTTTTTCCTCAGGCTCGTAACTTTTCATTGGCAATCTTGAATTAACAAATTTTTAATATTTGGAATCACGTACAAAGGAGATTCTTAGATGTGTTTAAAGTTCTTATAATTTTTCGGTATTATTGTCATTTATTGTTATCAACCATGGACTAATTAGTGTCGAA
Organism: Artemia sp. Qi Xiang Cuo; assembly: GCF_049724085.1. Taxonomy (NCBI): domain Eukaryota; kingdom Metazoa; phylum Arthropoda; class Branchiopoda; order Anostraca; family Artemiidae; genus Artemia; species Artemia sp. Qi Xiang Cuo. The sequence goes on from NC_142814.1 coordinate 5,658,160, forward strand.
TTATAACAAAGAAAAACGACTATTAATAAAGAAATAAACCTAAAACCAACCAAAACTAAACCAATTTTCTACAATTGTATTGTAAGATAATTACAATTTTCTGTCAGGAAACTGACGGGGTTTGAACCTTGACCTTCATTAAATTCAATGTCTAACCAGGAAGCAACTATTCACTCCAATTTTTTTGAATCCATCTATTTTTAAAATTTGCACACAAACCTAATTTCGTTTTATTTATTCTTACCTTTTTGGGAAAATGAATGTGAGGCTATGTTTGTAATATACAACCAGAGATTTGTATAATCCTTACTACATTTTTTTGTGGATTTATTGGTAAATCAGCCAGGTATTTCTGAAAAGTTGTAGCAATAAATCGATCGAAGATATCGTTGGAAGAGACCAGAACGAGAAAGAGGCTATTCAGCCCAACTCGGCATGAAGAAGCTGCTGGACCAAATGCTTCCATTGGGTTCTGTCTTCTGTGAGTGGTTGAAGAAACTCCAGCTACGCCTTGTCCCACTTGTGACCATGCTTTCAAAATCACCCAAGCAGTTCGACATCCTTTCTGATGACGTTATTCCAAGATTTCATCTGGCCACCTGGTTTCTTCTTCCATGAGGGAGCGGAGGCTGCTAGTCGTACCTGGCGTGTCAGGGTGGCGTCTTGGTGCCTCATTACGTGACCTAGCCACTCGAGACGTCTTTTCTTGATCATGGTGGAAATGTCATGCTTTTGTCCGCATAATTCCATCAGATCTTGGTTGCTGATTCCAAAGAATAAGCTTCAGAACAGTTGTTGAACAAGGTGAAGGTGTGCCAAGCGTGGGGTAAACTGTGCCAAGCGTGGTGGAAACTGTGCGACACACCTGATGCTCTGAAATGTACACCAGGTGATGGAAAGTGGGTACCCCTTCGAGCAGGTCAAACTGAGAGGAAATATTCTCAAAGCCATTGATTTAAAATGGATTAGTAAGTTTAGTAAGTTTTTAATAAGTTTAAAATGTGTTTTTAACTTACTTTAAGTTAAGTACTTTAAGTTAAGTTAAGTACTTAATTTAAGTTAGTAAGTTTTTTAACTTACTTTAAGCCCTTTAGTAAGTTTGTAGTGGTAGTAGTTTTTTTTTAAAATTCATTCTAACTTATTTTTTGGGGGGGGGTTACTAATTTTTAACTCGGTTTTCGACTAAATTTACTGATTTTTACCTAGGTTTTACTAATTTTCGACTTATTTTCGAGTCGGTCAAAAGTTTGGGGGGGGGGGGGTTCAAACCGGGTAACCCCCCTGGATACGGCCTTGATATATATATACATATATATATATATATATAATTTATCAGACGTTTTCACTTTTACTGGTAAATTTACTGGTTTGAAAAGTATATATGCTTTGGCCGGCGTTCTGATATACTGAATACTGTTACGACTGCTGATAACCTATCGCAGTACTAAGCCACCAAAGTCCAAGGTATGTTAACTTCCCTGCTCCTCAACCTGTTTTGAGTTTTACTCCTTACTCTGTCCTATGGGGTTACGAAATTGCTGAAGTAATTTCTTATAACCTCTAGCCACCCAATTCAAGCTCTGCTTCTCATCTGGCCTGTCCAGAGACGCCAATGGAGGGATAGGTGTTTAATTACCCTTAGATATTTTGTAACCCTCCTCCTATATTTTGAAAATACTTTCTCGTGGTATTTTCTTTCAAGATATCGGAGAAAATATAAACTCCCCTCCTACATCATTGTAAATTGGTGCCCCTAGCGCCGGCAGGATAGTCGTTAGCATCCTGTTATCCATATAACTGGACCTAACCACCTTAACTTTTTTTCATTAAAAGTGGAGGGCCATTAAACGTGGGGTCAAATCAAAAGCTTATTGTGTGGTATAGCTTATAGCTTACGGTCACTCAAACGAGCAGCTAACCCTAATTTTAGGCGATATCTCTGGAAAGCATATAGCATACCTTCCTTAACCTATCGAATAGTCCACGTTTCAGAAAAAATCTTGGCCAATATCATTACCCTGATTTTGATATCCTAATTCAAGTTCTAATGATTTAAAATCCTAATTTAACCTATCTTCATATCGTCTCAAACTTTTTTACCCTCGAAAAATACACCTGTAATTATGCCACATTTTACATCTTCAGTGAATCAACCCTATTTGCTAATAATACCGCTTACATAAGTGAAGCTATCAACTTAGTCAATTGACTCATAATCTAACATTACCTCTCCAGTATCTTACTATTGGTAACTCGACAGTCCAGAGACATCCTAGGACATCCTTTCACTGTAATCACACTTTAAGACTTCCAAAGTCCTTATCTTACTACCCAAGTCGACTGAGGGTAGGGGTAGGGGGCATGTGCACCCACCCAAAATCTTTGGTCCCTCCCCCAGATTTTGGAACAATACCTTTTCTTGGGATATTATCATTGAAAAACCCATTATTTTTTGTGTTTTCATTGAAAAAAAAACAAACAAATTTGCCCGCTTCAAGATATTTAAAAATACATTTTGCCCGCCCCCTTAAATTTTGTGAATTGACGCCACTGCTAATCTTCCTGTCCTTCAAAACCTTTTTTATCTGTGAAGAAAACCTTTTTTGCCTTGTTAATAGTACACTTTTCATCTTCACTGAATTTAACCCCCCTCTAACTAATCATGCCACATACGTAACTGAAGCTATCTTACCTAATTTCCTCATTACCTAAGATTCTTTCTTCCCTATTTAATCATTTTAGTACAATCCGACATGTCCAGTGACTTCCTAAGACATGAAACTTCCACTTTTGTCATTCTTAAAGACTTCCAACGTCCTAGTATTAGTTTGAACACTTATCTTCCTGTTCTTCCTCCAAAAAATCTCCCTCAGTCTCATTTAAAACCTTCACTAACTCAATTTCCTCACTACCTAACATCACCTCTTTGCTATCAGCTTATCACCCAAGTTCAGATTAAATCGCTATACTAAACACATGGTTAAAAACGCGAAAGTCGCCAACTTGCGAAAGTCTGGAAAACCACGCTGCTGTTACACTAATCCGTGATTTTGCTTTATGTTTTATTTATTTTTATTTTTATTTATTTATTTTTCTTTTATAATCTTAAAATGCACTTTGTTTGATATTTTTCAGTCATATGAACATTTATTTTTCAGCTTGAATTTGGCTCAGGCCATATACTTCGGATGCATAATAAAGGGGATCCGGGCCTTGCTGTATCCCTCAGGCTGTTGCCCACTAGTCCAGTCCCCCAAGGCCTGTGTACTTCCTTACCCCGTGACACTCAATATCCGAGCCTCTCTGCTGTATTAGATGATATAAAAAAAATGAATGCAACTCTTCAATATGTGTTTTCATCACAGCCTTCAATTGAAACAAACCAAGAAATTCACAGCAGAGATTGTGGATCCAAGAAAGACCGTTGGAAACCGTTGATGTATGGTATTGACATGACCTATGACGTCATTGACTTGGAAACACGTCAGCCTTTTTTGACCAATGCGGAACGAGGAAGGAAAGATTCTCCTAGTATCTTGGAACCACAAGGGAATGGAGTTACGTGGAAATTGAAAAGTCGGCGAAGTGGAAGAAAATATTTAGATTTTGGCAAAAATGATGAAAATGATTTTAACGAAGAAGAGATAATCCGAAAAATTAAACGTAAGATGAGAACTCCAACCTTGTCACGGAAATTAAGACACACACAAAATAAATTGTTCACTATATTTGCTGATTTTTATGAAGAGGAGGTAATACCGATTATTCAAGAAGACGAAGAGGAAAGCGGGGAATCACAACTCGCTGGATATGAGCCCGAGACAAAGTCAAAGAACTTTGTGAGCATTAATTCGGCATTGAATGAAAAAGAAATTAGCTTGGCACTGCGATGCTCCACTATGATTCTCGAGACACCGATTGTCACTGACTGTGCTGAATATCTCGCTGATTTTGTGATGAAAGTGGTGAATTTCTGTGTTGCAAGTAAGTAATCTTTCATTCAGTTATTGGCAGTCTAGATAGAAATAGTTGTTTTAAAAGAAGAAATTCAATGTGAAAATTGCTTGTAGCATGTTTCACCAGTTTTTCTTCATTTAACCCTACTCAGAGCCAACTATATACCACATCATTTAGACTAAGATACTTTAGGAATGAATCGACCATATTTCTTAATAGAAAGGTATGCCTCCCAAAAACATCTATAATCACTAAAAATGAAACATACAAGTTTTAATATTTTCGATTAAAACGCTCACTAAAAAAAAACTTTTGCCAAAACGTTCACTCAAAACTATTCTTTAGTATTCTTTGGCAAATATACAGCCCAAATTATATATTCCCCATGCATTTCCTCGTTTCTTGATTACGTCACTCTTTTATTCAGATAGATTTAACGGCAAAGATGCAATGTCGATGAAATAAAAAAATAGAAAATGCAAGGGGAATATATAATTGGGGGGGTGGTAAATATTTGCATATTAGGGGGTGATGGGTAAAGTAAAGTGAAGCGCTCTTAGGAATGATGTAAGTATTTTGGAATTTTCTTAAGTTTTTTTTTAAACTTAAAATTTAAAACTTAAAATTGTGTAGTCTTTCCATTGAGTGGGCCTAATTTTAGACTAATACCAAATTTTTTTCTGTCTAAGTCTGTTCTAGATCAAATTGTATTCCGCTGTTCCTCAGGATATTCCCCAAGATCTTGAAACATCATTTCTGAGCTTGAGATCTTGGGAAAGTGAATGTATCAAATAGTACTCTCAATAATTATATATATTATTTAATTTCTTCAGATATTTTTTCAAACCTTGAGCTTTTTTTTGGGAGTGTTAAATTCTTTGTGGCAACCCTGATTTCATCGTCTTTAAATACTAGATCGTGATTATTCTATTGTCTACGCACCATTATCTGATCTTTTATACTTGAGAATACGAATCATGAACTGAGCAAAAAATGATCTATAAAATGAATTTGGAGCATGTCAAAATCATAGGTTGTGAGTGTAATGGGTAATTAAGTTAAAAAAAAAACAACGTGGTATGTAATTATGAAACCTTGACCGAGATCTACACACTAAATATGAGAATCCTCCTTGCTTATGATCAAGAGGAAGTCGTTAAAACAACAATTGTTTTTCTTGTGAGGGACTTCTCATAAATAAAAACATGTAATCTATTAACAAAAAGTAAGTTAAATATAAAACCCTGATGTATCTGTTATTCCAGTGACTTGAATTCAGTCTAATAGACCCTGTGTTTATTACCACAGTGTTTATTAGTGTTTAAACCACATGCAAAAGGGGAAGGGGGCTTTGGTCCTGGAATCTTCCCTGAAATATTTAAATTGGAATTACCTTTTTATATTTATTGTTTTCCCGTATACTTAGGCAATTTTTGGCGTTTTATTTTAATTTGTACTCCCCTCCGATGTGTACGTGGGGCTTAGAATATTTTTGCTGTTTTTTTTTTTGGGGGGGGGGGGTGATTATACAAAATTTATTCTTAAACCATTATCATAGGCATCGCGCTAGCGCTGCCTAAGTAAAGAACGAAGTGGGCACAATGTGTTGTTTTTTGTTTTGTTTTTTTCCCCATACCTGGGTACTTCGTATCGAAGGAGTCGTTGTAGAAACTTTGAAAAGGGCTTATTCAATTGGAAATTGGAGTGGTTAGTGCCCTTTTTAAAAGTTAAAAGTGATTAGAGGGCAACTAGACCCCCCCCCCTATCCGTCATTCCCCCAAACACATCCAATCAAAATTTTGAGACAGCCATTTTGTTCAGCATAGTTGATTTTCAGATAGAAAATATCTTTTTGAGGAGAAAACTCCCCCACAACCCTCAGGGCAAGGGTTTAAAGTTATGCCCTGAGGGCATATAAGATCAATGTTGACAATGTACAGTTTATTATTATTTTTTTTCTTTAAAGCAGGGCACTTCATATAGAAGGGGTCGTCGTAGAGACTTCAAAAGGGGCTCATTCGATTAGAAATCGAGAGTTCTAGTGCCCTTTTTAATAATCGAAAGTGATTGGAGGGCAACTAGCCCCCCCCCGCCCCCCAATCATTCCCCCAAACACGTCCAATCTAAATTTTGAGATAGCCATTTTGTTCAGCGTAGTGGATTTCCAGATAGAAAATGTGTTTTTTAGGAGGAAAAAGTTTTTTAAATTAATATAGCTAAATAATGAGTACGCTTATCTAATTCTTTGTACTTAACGGGGATGGATGGCCTCTAGAATTCATTTCCCATATAGTGCCATGGGCACCAAGGCTCTCCTCTTAAGAACTAAAGGGTCTCCATTACATGAAAACATACCTCTGACAGGGGCGGATCCAGGATTTTTTTTAGGGGGGCGCAAAATAGGCTGATCTGATAAACTTGCCTTAGGAGCAAGTTTATTTAAAGTAAACTTACGTTAATTAAGTAAATTACGTTAATTACGTTAATTGAGGTATCATCTACATTAGGGGGGGGGGCGCCCCTATCGCCCTCCCCTGGATCCGCCGCTGACTTCTGAATGTAGATGATACCCTGAAAAATTTGTCCCTCTGTGTTCTACCCACAAAGACTATGGTATAAATATACATTCCTTTCTTATTGAGAATACCCTCTTAGAATTGCTAGAATAATGTGTAAAAGCATACTTTTAAAGACTGTAAAATGGATTACACTGTTTCTCCCTTTATACCCTTCCCCCAAAAATTGATTTTTGGATAGTAGTGTACTCATAGTATCTTAAAAGAAAATATATATTCCTTTCATATTCAGATTCCCCTCCTTAAACTATTAAACCAATGTTCAAATACATGCCTTTTAAGATGATGCAGATGATTTATAAATGTCCCCTTGCTCCTCCCTCTGTAAAATGAAATTTGGAGTAAAACTGGGTAAAGGACCCTCATAAAATGTTAAAAAATGCAATTCTTTCTGTAGGATTGCTTTACGTCAAATGATTGGGAGGAGTAATTAATTTAGATTTTTAAAAATTTAGCTGATTATTCTAAATATTTTATTAAAATTATATAATATTTAATTCTTTAAATAGTTTTTAATTGTTTTTTAAATGAAATTTGAATGAAAACTGTGTGCGTCAATGATTGGAATGAGCAAATAATTAAGATTTCTTAAAATTTAGCGTATTATTTTAAATATTGTATTAAAATTATTTGTTTTTTAATTGCTTTTTTAAACAAAATTTGGAGGAGAACTGTGTTACAGATCATAATAATATGTTAAAAATAAATCTAAATTCTACAAGATTGATTGGTGTTAAGTGATTGGCGTGAACAAATAACTTTGCTTTTTCTTAATTTAGCGGATTATATTTAATTACTATTTTTTTTAATTATTTTTTTTTAGACAATTTTGAAGACCACACTGCCTTTCAGCGACAATAAATAAATAAAAGTTCAAATATGGATAAAATCCTTTTAATCGATAGTGTTTCACAAACAGTGACAGAAGTTCACAAAAATACCAGATATTTCGGTCACATATGCAGTGACCGTCATCAGTAGTTTTACTACTGATGTTTTACAAAGTCGAAAGCTTTACAAATCGAACTTACAAACTCATTCGTTCTTACGTAGTATTTAAAACTTGTACCACAACTTAACCGTTACTTAACTACAACTTAACCACAACTTGTACCGTTACAACTTAAGTAACGTTTAAACTTGTTGACTTTTAGTTGAAGACTTAACTACTGGAGATTAACTATTGAAGACTATACCCGTTTTGATCATCAATATACTTAAGTCTAACTTCTTTTCTGAAAACACTTAAGTCTTTTCTTTGGGCATAAATGAAAATTCTTCCATTAAACCTCTGGCTTTTCTCCTTCAACTTTTGAAGCGCCCACAGTTCAAAACTAATTTCTTTGGAACAGACGGTAAGAATATTTTTCACACTTTCTTTTCAAATCATGGGTAGGCTACCTGTAAATAAATCGTTTTTCAAAGCTGTTGTCCTATTCCAGATTATCATCGTATAATGAAGACATCATCCTTACCAAACTTGATTACTTTTCTCGAAGACCATTGTGAAGCCAAAGTAGTCGAAAATTTTCATACCTTCTTAACATCTGGCGAAGGAGACTGGGAACCACCCGAAAATATCAAAAATGCACTCAATTGTCCGTCCAGTTGTAGTGGCCATGGTATTTGTCTTGAATTTGGCTGTATTTGCGACCCTGGATTTTTCGGTGACGACTGTGCCAAAATGACAGGTAATGTTGTCATTAATCATGTGATTAAATATTGATTAAAATCAAGTTGCCATCAATCCATTGGGCCCATTGGAGACAAAGCCAAGACAGGTAGTCTGAGTGAGAGGCAAAGCTGGCATAAGCCTTTTTCAGGATTGTATAAAAATGATTAGTCATCTGAGTGATTGGAATTCTGAATTTTGAGGGACCGTCTGTGCCTGAAATCACACAGATTTAAAATGATTGCACATTTTTCATTTAAACAAGATATCGTATGCCTATCCTTCTTCTAAAATGAAATAAAATAGCAAAATTGCCCATGTGGTTTAAATGCGCCTAGTCTTGAGTTTGGCTGTATTTATAACACAGGATTTTCTTCCGGTGAGAACTGTGCCACAATGACAGGTTCATGTCGTCAATATAAAAAATAGAACACGCTTGAGCCTACTTAATGAATGTTAATAAACAGAAGAATTCCAGAAACGGGAAATCTGATTTTCAAAAATCTAGGGTACAAAAGAAATCAGGTTACAAAAGTTACTTTATGACAAAAATTAATTTGTATCGTTAATCAAAACTAATGAAACAAGGAAAAATTGTATATCTGTAAATTTTTTTCTCAAAAACTGCACTGCAATTTCTTCTTAAAATTGGCACACTGCCATTTTCCGCTATGAAAAAATGATTTAGAATGGTTGCGACTTTGGGAAAAGTTGAATCTTCCTCCCAGCCCTCTTGATACATTTTACAAATCGTCTGCTGACTGAAATTAGAGACCCCCAAAGGTTGAAAGTCTCGAGGATAACTAGGAGGAGTTTTAAAACGCAATTTGTTTATTGACAAATCAGTTGATTCTGAGCTTTTAGGGAAAAGTATTTCCGCTTAATAGCTGTGAAGTGAGTCTCGGATTCTTAATTGCTTCACATTAAATGCCACGCATTGTGGCAGAAAATTCAATAAGAGCTTGTAAGTCAGGGGAAATAGCTCCACTTGGTGAGTTTGGTTTGTTTAATAAGATTGTTTGTAATAAAATAATTCTTCGGTTTTCGGGCGAGGAAAAACGATCTAAATAGATCACAATTTTTTTTTTTAAATACATTTTTTTTCATATGAATGACGTCACAAATACCCAAATGCCCTAATAACCTAATGGTTTTACTTTCTACAGTGTATAAAATTAAATTTAAGTTGCTTTGCAAAAGAAATAAAAGGAAAGGCCTTTCCTTTCTCCAAGTGAAGCTCGGTCCCCGTGTACTAAAATTGATAAGATTAATTACTAAAATTAATAAGTTACTAAAATCAAAAAAATACAGCACACTCAAAGCTCAGTTAATAAATGTTAATGAGACTGGAGGAATCTATTAAGTTTAAATATGGTCTTCAGAAACCTAAGGTACAAAATTTTTTTGTAAAGCAAACCAATAATGTAATGTAAAGCAAATGTAAAGCAATGTAAAGCAAACCAAATAATGGTTTTTAATGCAAACCAAATAAAAAAAAATAATGTAAAGCAAACAAAGTCCAAATAATGCAAACCAAATAAAAAAAATAATGTAAAGCAAACCAATTCCAAATAATGCAAACCAAATAAAAAAAAAATAATTTAAAGCAAACCAAGGCCAAATAATGCAAACCAAATAAAAAAAAATAATTTAAAGCAAACCAAGTCCAAATAATGCAAACCAAATAAAAAAAAATAATGTAAAGCAAACCAAGTCCAAATAATGCAAACAAAATAAAAAAAAATAATGTAAAGCAAACCAAGTCCAAATAATGCAAATCAAATAAAAAAAATAATTTAAAGCAAACCAAGTCCAAATAATGCAAACCAAATAAAAAAAAAATAATGTAAAGCAAACCAAGTCCAAATAATGCAAACCAAATAAAAAAAAATAATGTAAAGCAAACCAAGTCCTTTTTCCGAGTTTCTTATTCAATGAGTACCGAATTCCTTGCCAATCAAACTGAGTCCATATTATGGATGTCCAATATAGAGGACGACATTCCTTGAGGAACAAATATGCTAAATTTTATGAGTATCTGGGGCTTTGAATCATGGAAAGCTCATTAGGCCACTTTGTGCCTCAAATCAAACATTTTGAAAGATGAAGCCACTCTCTAGCCGCATAGCTCTTAAGGTATTATTTTAGCTACACATTTTTAACATCTTGGAACAATGCCCTCGTCCCCCTCACTCTCCCCATGAAAAAATGCATCCCAATTAAATTAACTTCTTGACACGTAGCTTAGTCAAAAATGAACTAAAAACTATTGAGTCTCGGCTATGTTGAGTTATTGAAAATTGAATATCGACGTTAGGGGGTCGGAATTGAATAACGGTATCGACACCCAATACCAACAGATAAAAGATGTAAAAAACATATTTAATCAACAAACAAATTTAAGTTTTATATCTAATTGTTCAATTTATACTTTCCTTTTAAACTTGTGGGAAGGTAAATTATGTAAAATCATGTTTTAATTACATAATTGGACGTGGTTTCTTAAGCAGCTTAATGCAAAGGAAATTAAATGAAGGATTTATGTCCATTATTGTACGTCGGTTGCATTAAACCTTATTTTAAGTAATTGCTATCAAACAGGTCGTTAATGAACTGTAAGTAAGGAGCGAATAGAGCGAATAATAACCGAAACTCTGTAATGAATTTTGATCAGAATTGATATATCAAAAGAATTGGCTTTTTATGCCGATTCCAAACATATAAAGTTCATTAAGTTTAAATTTACCCATCATAAGCAAAGAGCCTTAGAAAATTTGCCTTATTTCACAAAAGGGGGGAAAATACTCCTAGAAAAGCAAGTGGTCTTGATATAAACCTTACCAAAAAATAAGCATATCAAAGAAACTAATTATACATATTTCGAGCTCGAATCTACAAAAATGTGGAATTCTGAAAAAAAAAATTTCCCCAAAAGAAAAATCACGGCTGCGTGTTCTTTTTTTTTGTGGGATATTAGTACCGAACAGATACATGGGGGAGGCTACTCTCGGTTTTAACCCCACCCTCAAAATTTTTGTTTGATTAGTAAAACATTTTTGTTTGATGTAGCAAAAATACCCCCCCCCCCCGAATAAAAATCTTGGTTGCAGCGTTTGTACTGGATATCCATATTGGTGTCAAATATAGGTATCAGAACATTGAATATGTCGGAAACAGACTTAATACCCTAAAATACTGACCTTTTTTTTCTAATTGCTAAGTTTCGGTATTATTTTAAACTTGTGTAAAACAAATTTTAAAAATTCATATTTTAAATACATCATTGGCTTTTCACTCTTCATCGTTGGTTCACATTAAGCTGGTCAAGGGCAGTAGCTTAATATTGGGGGCTTCGGGGGAGGTATTATCCCTCCTCCCCTCCTCTCTCTGACTATATTTTGAAAAAATAAACTTTGGGGGTATATGGGATATTTTTTCGAAAAATACCTACTTGTTCTTTTTACTAAGAAATTAGAAAAAATGACGAATGTGCCCCCTCCCCTCATATTTTGAAAATGTTTTTGCCGCTCACTCCTCTAGATTTCCATGAATTGATGCCACCAGTTAAAGATATATTTGCATTATTAGACTTAAGTTGTATTGTAAATGTGTGGGCATTAAACTGTACCTTAGTATCTGATTTCAGTATCGGACATCAATATTTACATCGAATATCAGTATCGGCAGATCGAAAATGTCAAAAATAGTTTCAATTTAATAGAAATACTAAGTTTTTGTCTCTAATTGTTGAGTTTTATCTTTTGATTTCAGGCTTTTAAGTTTCATTTAAATTTCATTTAAGTTTCATTCAAAATCACGTTTCATTTACATCATTGGGTTTGGTTTCTTAGCAGTTAAATGTAAAGGAAATCAAATGAGGGTATTGTAAGGTAAAGAAAAGGCAAAGAATATGGCATTAGTCCCTACCGGTCGTGCTGATATCCGTTTGTTGGCACTTCTGCCAGGAAGTTCCAAGAAACGGGGTTCGCGAACAATCATCCAGTGCTTTCGTGCATCGTTCCTGTTTACCTTCCCCAGATTTCTTCAGGTACCCATTTAGAGCTGGGATGACTCTGGCTGAGCTTACAGAGTCACTCCACTGACCCCCGTCTCAAAACAAATAAGTGGTTACACTAGGATTTGAACCCTCGCCCACTCGGACAAAGGATCCAAAATCTAGCGCACCAATCCACTCGCCTAGGACGGCATGTTTGACGGATATTCGAAGATGAAGGATTTAAATATGAAGATGAAGAATATTCAAAGAATTAAGGATTTATGTTTGAAGGATATTCTAATTATCTTTCAAATTTGAAGGATATCCTTCACTGTCAACTGTTTTATGACGAGGTAAAACTAAAGATGGCCTGTAGTTTAAATTAGAGGATGTTGAATTAGAAAGTGGATGAGACTGATGGTGACTGTGTCAAGTTGAATCTAGCTCTACATAAATTTTAAATTATGTATGTTTATGTTTTGTCATGAGAAATTCAACATGATAGGAGTAAAATGGAATACTTCAGTGAGCGAATTTTAAAATACATAAACACAAATTTTTCTAGAAGGCCTTTCGCGCTTGATCAGAGCTTGAATCTCCATTTGCATTCCACATTTCTAAATTTTGAATAATTTGCTAGTGGATCAACTAATTTTAGAAGAGGATTATGATGTTTTATGGATTTTGCTTGAGGCTAATGCCAAAGAATTTGGTTTACCATAAAATATTACAGTTAACACTATGTAACTTACCACAGAAAGTAACTTACGTAGTGTGAAAGCCCCTTAATCCGAATAAATATTTGTTATGACGAGTAAAAAAATACGAGCTCAAGTTAAATTTGGAGTATACTAAAGTAATAAGTTGATGAAGCTCATGGTGATTTCACACTACGCCATAGAATCTTTACACTAGTATAACATAAGACTTCACATTACGTCATGCTATCTTACGGAGGGAATTTTGTTTGAAATTTTTTTAAAAAGAGTGATTCTATTTAATTTTTTTTTGTTTTTTTTATTAAAAAAGAAACTAGAACTTTCAATTTCCGTTTGAATGAGCCCTCTCGCGACATTCTAGGATCACTGAGTCGATGCGATCACCACTGGGGAAAAGAAAAAAACATACAAATAAACACACATCCATGATCTTTCTTTTGGCAAAAAACACCAAATTCCACGTTTTTGCAGATAGGAGCTTTAAACCTCTACAGTACGGATCTCTGCTACACTGAATCTGATGGTGTGATTTTCATTAAGATTATATGACTTTTAGGGTGTTTTCTCTTTTTTCAAAAATAGGGCAAATTTTCTCAGGCTCGTAACTTTTGATCACTAAGATGAAACCTAAAATTGATGAAACTTAAATATTTAAAATCAGCATAAAAATCCGATTTTTTATATGTATCAATTGATATTACAATTCTGTTTTTTAGAGTTTCGGTTACTATTGAGACGCTCGCTCTTGCTATACAGTTCGTTACCACGAGCTGTTTGACAAACGCAGTGCCAAGTAGACACCACCTTCACATTCGATTTTACGTTAAGACCGATTCATAATCAGATTTTACGAATAACGAGATTTAGCTGGAGCTAATTCGAGCATACTGAAATTCTGCCGGGCTCAAATTAGTGCTAGCTAAATCTCGGTACTAGTAAAATCTCATTGTGAATGGACCCTTCAACTTATATTTTGTTATGAAAAATTCAAAAATGCAGTAACAGAATTGAATTGCTGAGTGAGCAATTAAATTCCATAAGCCATTCCTAGAAAGCCCTTCACGCTTGATCACAGCTTGAATTTTCATCTCCACTCCATATCTTGATTTTTGAAGTTTGTTTGTGCGAGAATTGAGAAGGCCTTATGCATTTTTATATTCACCTAGTGTGTAAAGCTACAGTTACTACAACTTAACATAACATAACATAACTGAAAATTACCTTTGTGGTGTGAGGGTCACGTAACCCAGATAGCTATTCTATGACGAGGTCAAAAATCATGACCTTTAGTTTAATTTAGAAGATTCTGAAGTGAGGTATGGACGAGACTGACGGCACGTCCACACTACACCGTGGAACTTTTCATACTAGCTTTAACCTAGAATACTAAAGGGGGTACCGAGGAAGATTACTACGAAGGGCTGGTATATTATACTCCAGTAGAGATGCCTCAGGAGGTCGTGACGGGAGTCCTTATATGGGCATAGAATACTGACGGGAGTCCAAATATGGGCATAGAGTCATTAGGGAGAACACGTGGTTAATGGGGTCAATGACCTTTTTTTCCAATGTGTCAACAACAACAACATCGACCTTGACATTCGCTGAGAGCGTGCACTTACAACAACAACAACATCGACCTTGGAACACCTGTGCTGTCGACCTCAATTCACCTATCGTGAATCAATAATTCCCCTTAGAAACAACAAATTAATTCCCCTTTCTTGACAGATCAATCAACCAATGACATCATCTGTCAGACTTTAAAAATTTTCGCCTAGAAACGATTCTCCAGGAATAGATCCAAGTCATTAATGTCTTTGCCTCGGAAACAACTCTTTTGGTCGAACTCCAAAGGATATTAATAACCAAAGGCCATGGAAACAATTCTCCAAGAAACATCTTAGCGATGAATTGTTTTAGCGCGGGAATCAGGTTTCCTATTAATTTGAAATGCATTAGCGCAGAGATGCCAAAAACAAAAGGAACACGCTGAATTACGTTTAGGGATTATTTGGGCAAAACCGTTTTAGACAGGTTATGGAATTATTTCGGCGAAACAGTTAGAGACATTTTAAAAGATGATTTTTGAAGAGATTTTAGAAGAGAATTTAAGGGTGAAACTCTGTGGTCGTTATAATACACAAGTTTCATTTGAACAGTGTTGTGAGGTCCTCTACCCACACCCCAAAGGGTTCCAATCATCCAACCCCAACCCCAAAGGAAGCCCCCGGTCCTCAAAGGTCCCCCAAGCTCCCAAAGGGCCACCGGTGCCCCCAAAGGCCCACCCAGACCCACAAAGGCCCTTCCCGGGCCCCCCCAAGGCCCCTTGAGCTCCCAAAGGACCAACGGGGTCCCAAAGGCCCTCCACCAGTCCCCAAAGGCCCACCCATACCCCCAAACGCCATCCCCGGGCCCCCCAAAGGCCCATCGAGCTCCCAAAGGACCAACGGGGTCCCAAAGGCCCTCCACCGGTCCCCAAATGTCCCCCAGGCCCCCAACGGCCCCCCCGACCCCCCAAAGCCCACCCTGTGGCCCAAAGGCCCACCCTATGCCCCAACGGCCCACCCCCCGCCCCCAAAGGTCCCCCGGACCAGAGAAGCGCCGCCGGGCTGCGCCGGGGGCCCGGAAAGCGCCCCAGGATGTGCCGCGGGGCTGCGCCGCGGGTCAGGAAAGCGCCGCAGGGGATGCGCTGCAGGGATGCGCCGCAGGAAAGCGTCGCAGGATGTGCCGCAGGGATGCGCCGCAGGTCAGGAAAACGCCGCAGGGGAAGCGCCGCAGGTCAGGAAAGCGCCGCAGGGGATGCGCCGCAGGGAGGCACCGCAGGAAAGCGCCGCAGGATGCGCCGCAGGGATGCGCCGCAGGGATGCGCCGCTGGAATGCGCCGCAGGGGATGCGCCGCAGGGATGCGCCGCAGGGATGCGCCGCAGGGATGCGCCGCGGGGATGCACCGCAGGGGATGCGCCGCAGGGATGCGCCGCAGGGATGCGCCGCAAAAAGTAAACTAAAAAGTAAAAATTTCGAAATGTTATCCCCCAAACGCCCTCCTCAGACCCCCAAAGGCCCTCCCCTGGTCCTCAAAGGTCCCCCGGGCTCCCAAAGGGCCCACCGGCCCCCAAGGGTCCCCCCGGCCCCGCAACGTCCACCCCCCGCCGCCCCCGGTCCACACGGCTCCCAAAAGACCACTCAATCCTCAC
>NC_142814.1:5676777-5679277 GCF_049724085.1 Artemia sp. Qi Xiang Cuo
GTCAGAAACACACTAACACACACAAACAGACACACACACACACACACACACACACACAAAAACTTACACATGCACACGAAAACTTACATCCACACACAAAATTACATGCACACAAAAACTTACACACACGCACACAATCTTACACGCACACACAAAAACTTACACACACACACACGAAAACTTACACACACACACGAAAACTTACACACACACACACAAAAACATACACACACACAAAAAAACTTACACACACACACACACACACAAAAACTTACACATGCACACGAAAACTTACACACACACCCACACAAACTTACACACACACACACACACACACACAAAAACTTCGCCTTCTTTAGTTGCATCGCCTTCTTAGTTGCTTCTTTAGTTGCTCATGATAAGTTAACCTAACCTTTTCCGGCGAGTATGGTTAGGTTAGGCTAGATTAAGTTAGGTTAGGTTAAGTTAGGTTAGGTTAGCCCATGTACGCTTCACTTAGGTTAGCTTAGGTTAGGTGAGAGACAGGCAAAAAGTTAGGTGTATGATTAGGTTAGGTTAGGTTAGATTAAATTAGGTTAGGTTAAGTTAGGTTAGGCTAGGTTAGCCTACGTACGCGCGCGTACGTAGGCTAATCTAGCCTAACCTAACCATACTCGCCGGAAAAGGTTAGGTTAACTTATCATGAGCGCTCATGATAAGTTAACCTAACCTAACTTAAACAGTGAATTTCCACCATTCAGACTGGTGGACTGAGACCCCAATATTGAGCTAGTGGATTTCCACCATTCAGGCTGGTGGACTAAGACCCCAATTCTGAGCTAGTGAATTTCCACCGTTCAGGGTGGTGGACTGGGACCCCAATACTGAGCTAGTGGATTTCCACCATTCAGGCTGGTGGACTAAGACCCCAATTTTCCAACTCTTGCATTTCATGACAGAAATTCAAAATGAACTTCGAAAAATCAAGAGAATGTAACTGTGAGAAGGTAAAGCACAACAAGTCACTACTGAAATATTCCGACTCTTGCATTTCACGACAGAAATTCAAAATGAAATTTGAAAAATTAAGACAATGTAACTGCGATATGGTAAGTGTGTAAGTTTTTGTGTGTATGTAAGTTTTTGCGTGTGTGTGTGTAATTTTTCTTGTGTGTGCGTGAGTGTTCTGTTGTGTGTGTGTATGTTTTTGTGTGTTTGTGTTAGTTTTTGTGAGTGTGTGTAAGTTTTTTTGTGTGTAAGTTTTTTTGTGCTTGTAAGTTTTTGTGTGCATGTAAGTTTTTGAGTGTGTGTGTTTGTTTTTGTGTGTGTTTGTGTTAGTTTTTGTGTGTCTTAGATTTTGTGTGTGTTAGTTTTGTAGTGTGTGTGTGTGTAAGTTTTAGTATGTGTGTGTGTGTGTTTGTTTTTGTGTGAATGTAAGTTTTCGTGTGCATGTGTTAGTGTGTGTGTGTGTGTGTGTGTGTGTGTGTGTGTGTGTGTGTGTGTAAGTTTTTGTGTGTGTGTAAGTTTGTGTGTGTTTGTGTAAGTTTTTGTGAGTGTGTGTAAGTTTTTGTGTGTGTGTAAGTTTTTGTGTGCATGTAAGTTTTTATGTGCATGTAAGTTTTTGCGTGTGGGTGTAAGTTTTTGTGTGTGAGTGTAAGTTTTTGTGTGTCTAAGCTATTGTGTGTGTGTGTAAGTTTTTTTTTGTGTTTGTAAGTTTGTGTGTGTTTTTGTGTGGTTTTATTTTTTTGTTTGTTTGTGTTTTTTTTTGTGTGTGTGTGTGTGTGTAATTTTTTTTGTGTGTTATTTTTGGCGTGTTTGCGTGTGTTTCCGTTTGTGTATTTTTTAGTTTTGTGTGTGTGTGTGTGTGTGTGTTTGTATGTTTTTTTGTGTGTGTGTGTGTGAGTTTTTGTTTTTTTCATTTTTAAGTTTTTGTGTGTGTGTGTGTGTGTGTGTGTGTGTGTGTGTGTGTGTGTGTGTAAGTTTTTGTGTGTGTGTAAGTTTTGCGTGTGTGTGTAAGTTTTCGTGTGTGTATGTGTGTGAGTGTGTGTGTGTGTGTGTGTGTGTGTGTGTAAGTTTTTGTGTGCATTTAAGTTTTTGTGTGCATGTAAGTTTTCGTGTGCATGTGTAAGTTTTTGTGTATGTGTGTGTGTGTGTGTGTTAGTTTTAGTGTGTATGTAAGTTTTGGAGTGTGTGTGTAAGTTTTCGTGTGTGTGTGTGTGTGTATTAGTTTTGTGTGTGTGTGTGTGTGTGTGTGTGTAAGTTTTTGTTTGCATGTTATTTTTGTGTGTGTGTGTTTGTGTAAGTTTTTGTGTGTGTGTAATTTTTGGCGTGTGTGTGTAAGTTTTCGTTTGTGTGTGTATGTTTTCTTGTGTGTGTGTGTTAGTTTTTGTGTGTGTGTGTAAGTTTTCGTGTGTGTGTGTAAGTTTTCGTGTGTGTGTGTAAGTTTTTGTGTGTGCGTGTAAGATTTTGTGCGTGTGTGTAAGTTTTTGTGTGCATGTAAGTTTTTTTGTGAATGTAAGTT